>NW_026036339.1:0-340 GCF_019186545.1 Solanum stenotomum
GTAGGATTTGATTAGTGCTGCTGAGGAAGTATTTCCTGCTTGTGAGCACAGAATGTGTGCTTGACACATTCTGTTAAACTGGTCAAAGAAATGGAAGGGTATTGAAAGAAGGAAAAAGTTCTAGAAGTGTGTTAGGGAAACATTTGAATCTGAATTGAAGGTCAGGGAAGGTGAGTTAAGTAAGTTGGGTAGAAAAATTGTGGAAAATATCAATATGACATTGAAAGATGGTGCAAAGTGTACTTCAAGGAGTTCTCAAATGTGATAGTGTTGTTAATAATATGGCCGAAAGTTTTAATGCTTGGATATTAGCAGGCAGCTCGAAATAAGGCAATTGTGT
>NW_026036340.1:0-236 GCF_019186545.1 Solanum stenotomum
AGCTAACCTTGAGTGGGCATATCATAAGCTTTTTAGATCAACACCTTTAAAAGCCTAAACCTAAGAAATCTGAAATCCCTAAGAAATCCTAAACCCTAAACCTTAGGGAAAACCCAGGACTTATGAAACACCAACAGACCCTAAAGCATAAAAACACCTTTAAAAACACTAAACCTAAAAACACCCTTAAAATCCCTAATCCCTAAACGCTCTTAATTTAAAATCCTAAGCCCTAA
>NW_026036341.1:0-232 GCF_019186545.1 Solanum stenotomum
TGACTTTGGAGATTAAGTTGCAACCCTAAAAATTATTGATTTGATACATTCGTTTTGAAGATTTTGGCTTTGCAATTCAAGTTGAAATTCTGGGTTTATTATTCTCGTTACGTAAGTTCATGATTTATTCATCTAATATTATGAATTGTGTTCTTGTTAGTATGGGTAACTAAATCCACAACTAGGGTTGTGGGAATCATGACCGATTAACAAAGTATGAATAGTAAATAAG
>NW_026036342.1:0-1016 GCF_019186545.1 Solanum stenotomum
GGCTTGTTTGGGGTCCCTTCGGGTTCCCCATTCGCCGGTCATGTCTAGACCCTAGGCTTGGGTCGTGACAAACTTGGTATCAGAGCACTAGGTTGATAGATCCTCGGAGTCCAACCCACCGCGTTGATTAGAGTCCGATTCATGGTTGTGTTGTGCACCACAACTATGAGTAGGAGGCTATGAGATGTTTTAGGAAATCTTTCCCTTCTCCACTTTCTAAGTCGTGCTGTAGAGTTGAATTAAGGTCTTCCCTAACGGTTGTTCTTTGCTTTGCTAGATCATGCCTAATACAAGAGGAAGACGAGCCCGCGCACCCGAGGAACAACCGACCAATAGGGATCTTCGGGATGCCCTTACTTTATTTGCCCAAGCTATGGCTAATCAAGCCAACCACGGGGCCTAAGCTCCTACCCCGGCATCTCGGGTGAGAGACTTTGTGCTGATGAATCCCCCAGAATTCTATGGGTCTAAGTTAGATGAAGACCCTCAAGAGTTCATTGATGAAGTCCACAAGATATTAGCTATCATGGGCATGAGGTCAGAAGATAAGGCGGAGTTGGCGGCCTACCAACTAAAAGGGGTGGCCCAAATATGGTACAACCAATGGAGGGAAGAGAAGGGGGCAAACTATGTGGTGCCTTGGGAAGAGTTCAAAATGGCTTTCCTTAATCGATTCTTTCCTCTTGAGCTTAGGGAAGCCAAATTGGTGGAGTTCATGAATTTAAAACAAGGGTCTATGAGTGTGAGGGAATATGCCCTCAAGTTTAACCAACTTTCTAGATATGCTCCACACTTGGTTGCCGACTCACGATCTAGAATGAACAAATTCGTGATGGGTGTGTCCGACCTAGTGAGTGAAGAATGCCGATCCGCAATATTGATTAGTGACATGGACTTGTCCCGCTTGATGGTTTATGCCGAACAAATGGAGGAAGAGAAGTTGAGGAAGAGGAGGGGTCATGAGGCCAAGAGGGCTCGTTTTGAGGGAAAGCTCCAAAGTCGAAGGGGAGGCCGGT
>NW_026036343.1:0-4653 GCF_019186545.1 Solanum stenotomum
TTGTATTTTGCACTCTCCTTACAAAAAATTACTAATGAAGTATTTATTTTACCAAATTAATTTTATTAATGTTACTTTGAAATTTTAAATTCGACCACTAGTACTCCAATTAATTTAAATAATAATTACTTAATGATAAGGGTAAAATTTAAAAATAATTAATACAAGACAATGATAAGATATAAAATTAATTAATTATGTACACTCTTGATTCTTCAAATTTCTGGTTCTTATTTGCATCTTTTTTTCTCATTCTTTAGTAATTCAAGCATACTGAACAAAAGAGGATTTTTTTTCAATCATCATTATGTTTTACTTTAATCAAACATAATTAGATTGAGATATACTCATACAAAGTTAGAGATAATATCTCAAATGGTCACTCAACTTTGGATTATTTTCTCAGAAAGTCACTTAACTTTGGTTTTTAACTTAAAAATCACTAAACTATGAGTCTTTTTCTCAGAAAGTCACCCAACTTTGATTTTTAACTCAAAAGTCACTCAACTATGAGTGTTTCACTACAAAGTCACTCAACTATGTATGTTTTAATTACAAAGTCACCCAATCTATTTAATTAATTTTTTTCATTAGAATTTACAAACATGAAATTTTTATTTCTTACTAAAATTTAAAAAAAAAAAAATCCATTTAAACCATTTAATAACCCGATCAGATAAAAATATAATGTGATGTCTTGCAATTTGAAATAACTATGAAGAAGCTTGGAATTGGAATTAGTCATTTTTGGAAAAATTCAAAATCTGGAAATTTGCTGAGTATGGAAAAAAAATGAGTTTTTGGTCAACTTTGAATGATAATAACTCCTAGCTCAGGATGATTTAGGTGTAGTTACAGGTATGTTTGGAAATACCTTCGAATGATCTTTCCAACGCCGCCGAGTTTGCTCGATTCCGAGTTCATATGAATGAGTTATGCCTTTTGGAAGTTGGGCTGTTGGCACAGCCGCACAGGGCAGTTTAGTCCGAATTTGTAAGGGTAAATTGGACTTTTGCCTAACCATTTCTTTTGGTTATATTAAGGTTTTAGACTGATTTTAAATCAGTTTTCCCTTTTTAAAAGTGAGAGTTAGGGTTTTGGAGAGAAGAAAGAAAGAAGAGGAGAAAGAGAAGAAGAAGCAAGGATTTCGTCAAGATCGTCGTGGATATCGTCAGGGGTGATCCCTACTAGGTATGTGAGATCATAGTGTTGGGCTGGTTCTTTACCCCACACGCCAAACTCGTTTTTAATTCCGAGAAAGATTTGTTGTGGTTGTTGAATTCTTATGGTTGTGTTGTTGAAGTTTCTGGTTGGTTTAGTACATGTTTCCGGTTGTGATTTTGAGTTGAATCTATTGTATATTAAGGGTCTTTATGATACTAAGTGTTTGCTGCTGGAACCTTTGAGGTTGAGAGGGTTTAGAGTTGGAAAGAAACAAGGGGAAAAAGTCGGATTTTAGGGGGAAAAGGGCTGGGGTGTCGCGCCAGCCAGCGCACCCCAAAAAGGGACGCTGAACTTTCCCCTTGGGGCGGCGCGCCTGGCAGAACGCCAAGCACTCCCTCTGAANTTTCATTTCCCACTTTTTCATACATGTTCCTTGGTAAAGTACCTATGTTTTATAGTTGTTTCCAATACTTTAAGGTACATCTTAACATCCCAAACTCATCCATAAACGTGTGATCATACACCTTGAATTCATAATCCAATTCGAGGAAAGTTAGGATCCAAGTCTAGTGAAGTTAGAGTCAAGTTTAAAAGTTAAGAAGCAAGTCTTTAGTGGTTTTTTTCAAGAGTCTTTATTGAACATTTTACCTTCAATTTAAGGCTCAAGTTTCAAGTTGAGTAAAAGGGTATAGAGTTTCAAGTTGAGTAAAGAGTATAGAGTTGAGTTCATTTCTCAAAAGTTATTTGGGAACCAAGTATTCCCAAAGAAGTTTATAAATGTTTTTACATTTGAAGTAAGAAAGGAACTATGATTTCCAAAAGAGCCTTTGGGCTAAGTTTTGAGCAATTATCTCAAACTAAAAGAAAGAAGTTTGTGTTAAAACACTTATGAGCCAAAGTATTTTTGAGAGTATTATTGAGCACCGAATTGGGGAAGCAAGTTCATATTAACTCAACTATCCATAAGAACCATGTAGCCAAACATGGGATTTAACGGGTCATACTTTTTAGATGATCACGTAAGTTAAGCTAGTGGATCCACTAAGTGAAGTAAGGTCCTATATCACGGCAAGGTATAGGATGGTCATTGGGCAACGTGAGGTAAAACGTTGTATCATCACTAGGGCTCATAGTGGTGGTTGTCGGTTAAAGAATCTCCCACAAAAGTTATATTACTTTTATATAAGTAAAGTTGAGTTTGTTATCGTTTTATCCTTAACGAACTAAGTTGTTTACAATGTTTTACAAGCTTTATATATTGCATGCGTCTTATTGCTTTATATTGAGTTCGATTATTCATGAGTTGAACAGAGCCAAGGTAAGAGTTCATTTGTACTCCTTTCAAGACTAAGTTGTTGTTTAGTTTTCCAGATCTCATACTCGTACATTCAATGTACTGATGCCAGTTGGCCTGCATCTTATTATGATGCAGACGCAGTTACCCAGGATCAGCATTCAGCACACCGTTAATCCAGTTGAGTACTCCAGAGTCAGTGGTGAGCCTCTTTGCATTCCGGAGGACTCGGTTATTTTGTTTTTCTTCAGTTTTGCTTTATTAAGATGTTGCGAGGTCTGTCCCAACATCCATCTCAGTGTTATAGAGGCTTCATAGATAGTCAGTCAGTTAGTATTGAGTCTCTCATCTATGTATATATGTAAATATTCTATTTTGAGACTCGAGTTGCCTTTTTGGGCCAGATTTTATCAGTTAAGTTGTTTTATGTCCTTGCATGGCATGGAGTTATTCTGTTGAGTTAGGTTTCCGCTAAGTTAAGAAAGCCAGGCCAAGGGTTTGTTTGGGGCTAGCAATGGTCTTCGAGTGCCGGCCACGTCCAGGGTTTAGTCTAAGGGCGTGACAAACTTGGTATCAGAGCACAGCGTTGAAGAGTCCTAGGGAGTGTATGAAGTCGTGTCTGTAGAGTCCTAGTTATCGGTGTGAAGCGCGCCACATCTATAATTAGGAGGCTGCAACATTTAGGAAGATTTCTCATTTCTTTCATACTTATTTCGTGTGTTAGAGTTTATCTCTAAAAAATTTCTTTCTAATTCATGCTTGCGCGTGTTGACACCCAATTTTGGCCAACATTTTCAAAATTCGTAACTTTTAAGGTTTATTTATTTAATAGTTCAAAATAAATTTTTTTAATAAGTTTACCGATAACTATCCTTAGTTTTCAAATTTTAGAATTTTTTATCAGTTAATTTTAAAATTGCATTTTTACATGTCATTAGTTACGTTTATTATTATTTTTTATATATATATTCATTTTATTTGTTACATTTATTAATATTCATTCTGATATTTTGCACAATCTAAAAGTTCATTCAAATACAGATATTTTATTTGATTGATAATTTTGGGCCACAATTCCAAGCCCACAAATTGAGTCCATTTAACAATTATTTCCTATATAAGTTTTGGTTAGGTTAAAAAATAGGGGGGTAAATTATTTTTTAGGAGGTAAGAATTTTCAAAAGGAAAACCCTAAATTTTGTTCCTTTCCTCCTCTCAGAGAAGAGCAGCCGCACCCCTCTCTTTTCGCACAGCAGCTCTCTAACCACCATTTCTGGCAAAATCAAACCTGAACCGCCGCTCGTTTCCCTATCACCTTCGCCATTTCTGGTGAAATCCAAACCCCCTAATCCCAGCAAACAAAAACGACCAACCATTGCTCCAACGAAACCCACCAGTGAGCCATCGAGCTAGAAGCTTGCAACCAGATCTCGAAACAAACCACTCATCTCAAGAAAAACAGACCCAAAAACACCACCTAAAACCCACCTGAAAACAGCCAACAACACTTCATTTCCGGCAAAAGACAACCAGAAGCCAGACCCACAACACAACCAACTTCGCGACCCATCAAACAACACCACTCCATTTCCGGCGAAACACCAACAACAACAAACCCACCACTTGAAACCACCGTACCATTGAACCACTGTTTTCCCTTCCCCTCCCCTTTATGATTTTGTTTCGTTTTCAGGTGTTCGCGCTCAGTATGTCAGAAAAGTGAGTCCTCACACACTCCGGCGAGCCAGCCACATCGCAGATCTGCACGGAGAACCCAACAAAAGGTGATATTCTTTGTCCCCTGTTTTCATGTGTTTTTTGTCTTATATATTTGGCCACTGTTTTGTCTATATTTTAACTAGGGGTAACCCATTGGTGGCCCCTTAAATTTGGCACGAAATTTCACTTAGGCACCTTAAGTGGGCGATTTCATTTTAGACACCTCATGTAGAGTCTCGCTGTGTCATTTTGACACTTTTTTGCCAATCAACAAAAATATATGAAGTGTGTATATTACACTCGCGAATGACGTGTAAAGTGGCGAATAAAATGACGACATTTGTCAAAAACAATTTGTAGATAATGAATTTTGAGTAAAAATATAAAGTAACCAATTACTCAATGACACGTGGATTTTTGCCCAAATAATTTTTTTAAAACAAATTAAATCAATAAAATCCCCACATGGCCCCCCC
>NW_026036343.1:5673-11110 GCF_019186545.1 Solanum stenotomum
GTTGATTTTTTCTTAGTTAATATTATTTTAGAGCTGATTTGTTTGTTTGTTTATTATTATTATTATTATTATTATTGGTTTTCGATAATGCTTGAAATTGTTCAATATTTTTACTTTGTTAGTTACCTTTGTATGATCGGTCCAAAGTTTAAATGTGTATTACTCTCTCTTGTTGTTAATTTAATTATTACAGTAATTGTTTATTATGCCTTTTTCTTTCTGAAATGATGCATTTGGATTGTTATTATTTATTATTATTATATTATTATGCATTGGTTTTCTTTTATTGTTGATCATTTTTTTTATTATTTGGTTGTGAATATTTAGTGATTTGTTTGAGTTTTCAGTAGTTTGCTTTATTATTGACACTATTATGAGTATTTTCCACTATTATCTTTTTATTGTTGCATTATATTTTTCATGTAAAAATTGGCCAATGAGAAAATCTATCCGTCGGTTTTGGAGGCCTCCCCATTTTAAAAGACGGAAATTTAGTTTAAGTTTATATATTTTATTTGTTAAAATTGGTCAATGAGAAAATCTCTCCGTCGGTTTTGGATGCCTCCCCATTTTAAAAGACGGAAATTTAGTTTAAGTTTATATATTATATTTGTTAAAATTGGCCAATGAAGAAATTACCGTTGATTTCCAAGGCCTCCCATGTTAATAAGACGGGCTTTTATCTTTAAGTTATTATTTGAGTTATTCATTTTTATTCATACTTATTTAGTACGAACACTTTTACTAAGTGTTTTTACAGATACACAGACCTGCTTCTCATTGAAGTTATTCGAATCAAGTTCGAATTATAATTTTTATTTATTATTGTACATATTATTGACGTTAAGCAAACTTATGCCTTTTCTTATTATTATTTTATTTCTTTATTATAATTTTATATTTGTTTTTTCTCCTCCTCAATCTGAAAAAATGAATTCAGTCGGGACCCACATTTGTGGATTTCGAAGAATGCCTAACACCTTTCCTTCGAAATAACTTGAACCCCTTACCTAAAATCTCTTGGTTTCGTAGATCATTTAATTGGTTTCCTAATATTTTCCTAAAATTAGGTGGCGACTCATTTAAAATTAGTTTTTTCTTTAAATTCATTTAAAATCAACTCAATTGTTTATTTTTCGAGTCATCACGACATTTCGCCCTATTTGAATAGTAGTGATGTAGATAGCGCGTGTTTCAGATAGTCATGCCTCCACGAAGAGTTGGTAGAGGACGTCTTCCTAGATGTTATGTTGAGGAGCAAGAGTTACCTTATGCCCCGGGAGTAAAACATCAAGGGGAAGTTTCTAATGCCGAGTTCAGAGAGGCAATTAGAATTCTGAGTCAAGCTGTAACTAATCAAATTGGTCAACAAAGGGGACCTCGACATGAAGGAGCTGACACGTCAAGGATTCGTGAGTTCTTGGGGATGAATCCTCCGAGTTTCATGGGTTCGAGCACTACTAAGGATCCAGAGAACTTCATTGAGGAGCTTAGGCCTTTTACTAATGCCCCCACACTAAAAGAGAGAAATCTATGTAACTTTGGATCTTAGCAGCAGTTTCTGAAAAGACTAGTAGCCCTTATTCTGAAGAAGATTTTTGAGGTGACGCATGTGGTAGATATTGAGCGGGTTGAACTAGCTGCGTACCAATTGAAGGATGTTGCTAGAACTTGGTTCGACCAGTGGAAAGGGGGCAGAGTTGAGAATCCTCCACTTGTAAATTGGGCCTGTTTTAAGGAAGCTTTCTTGGGGCGTTTCTTTCCTCGAGAATTGAAAAAGGCCAAGGTACGTGAGTTCCTCACACTTACGCAGGAGTCTTTGAGTGCTCATGAGTACAGTTTGAAGTTCACACAATTATCTCGCTATGCTCCGGAGATGGTCGCGGACATGAGAAGTAGAATGAGCTTGTTTGTTGTTGGACTATCTCGTCTGTCGAGTAAAGAAGGTAGGGATGCAATGCTTATTAGGGACATGGACATATCAAGGTTGATGGTTTATGTGCAGCAGGTTGAGAAAGAGAAGCTAAGGGACAAGGAAGAGTTCAGAAATAAGAAAGTTAAGATCGGTAATGGGTCCGGGTAGCAGAAAGGTAATACATTTCGTCTGTCCTTCCAACAAAGGCAAAAGGGACCTGCTCCATCATTTGCTTGGGCACCTGTACCCAGATACAGAGGTGAACATAATGGCCAAAATTCGAAGGACTTCAAGGCTAGACCAGCACAGTCTTCAGGTAGTGTGGCACAAGGAAGTAATTTGTTTCCTGCATGTGCTAGGTGTGGTAGAACCCACCCAGGTAAATGTCGTGATGGTCAGACAGGTTGTTTTAAGTGTGGACAAGAGGGTCACTTCATGAAGAAATGCCCTAAGAATAAGCAAGGAAGTGGAAATTTGGACAGTAAGGCCCAATCTTCATCAATTGCTCCCCTAGACAAGATAGCACCTAGAAAAGCTACTTCTAGTACAAGTGGAGGAGCAAACCGTCTCTATGCACTCACCAGTCGTCTTGAGCAAGAGAACTCTCCGAATGTGGTCACTGGTCTGATCAAGGTCTTTGCTTTTGATGTGTATGCTTTGTTAGACCAAGGAGCAAGTTTATCGTTTGTAACTCCTTACGTTGCAAATAAGTTTGATGTTCTTCCTGAAAGACTTTGTGAACCCTTTTGTGTTTCTACACTTGTTGAGGAGTCTATTCTAGCAGAAAGAGTCTATCGTGATTGTCCCGTTTCCATCAATCACAAGAGCACCGTGGCTGATTTGGTTGAGTTAGACATAGTAGATTTCGATGTCATTCTAGGTATGGATTGGCTTCATGTTTGTTATGCATCGATAGATTGTAGAACTCGAGTGGTCAAGTTCCAGTTTCGGAATGAGCCGGTCATAGAGTGGAGTAGCAGTTCAGTTGTGCCTAAGGGTCGTTTCATTTCATACCTTAAAGCGAGAAAGTTAGTTTCGAAGGGTTGTGTCTGTCACTTAGTCTGAGTTAATGACTCTAGTGTTGAGATACCTCATTTTCAGTCAATTCCTATAGTAAGAGAGTTTCCAGAAGTTTTTCCTAATGATCTACCCGGAATTCCTTCTGAGAGAGAAATAGATTTTGGCATAGACCTCATTCCAGGTACTCATCCTATCTCTATTCCGCCATATAGAATGGCACCAGCAGAGTTGAAATAGCAGTTAAAAGATCTCCTAGAAAAGGGTTTCATTCGACCGAGTGTCTCACCTTGGGGTGCTCCGGTCTTGTTTGTAAGGAAGAAAGATGGTTCCCTCAGGATGTGTATAGACTACCGCCAGTTGAACAAGGTTACTATCAAGAATAAGTATCCTCTTCCGCGGATTGATGATCTTTTTGATCAGCTTGAGGGTGCTACTTGTTTTTAAAAAATTGACCTCAGATCAGGCTATCATCAATTAAGAGTAAGAGAATGTGATATTCCAAAGACAACTTTCAAAACCAAATACGGTCATTATGAGTTTTTGGTCATGTCTTTTGGTTTGACCAACGCACATGCAGCATTCATGGACCTTATGAATAGAGTCTACAAACCTTATTTAGATATGTTTGTTATCGTTTTCATTGATGACATACTAATTTATTCAAGGAATGAAGAAGATCATGCTAGTCATATCCCTCAATCGATGGACTTTAATTTTTACCCCTGCTTATCATTTAATGGAAGTTTGTGGGTCAAAGTACCCTTAACTATGACCTAGTTTCGTTAGAGAACTTTTTCCTTTGTCCGGCATAAGTTGTGTAGTATCTAATTGGCAAAGCAAAAGTTTAGATAACATAGGTTTTGTAGGAATAAGTTATGCCTTGCGTATTCTGTTTCAAAAGGAGCTCAATTCAAATGTAAAGAAAATATTATGTTGGAAAATTAGAAACTAGTACTTCAACATGTTGCATAAGCAAGAAGCTTATTATTATCTGAAAAGAAGAAGAAATCATCATCAATTTGATTCGAGCTCTGCTATTAGTGTCCTAAATATTATCCTTATAGTACGAGGCTTTGCATGTATTTTTAACCATTTGCTGTAACACAGTATTTGATGCGATGGAGCAGGTTTGCACATGGAATGCTATGACTTCTTCCAGCTTGTGCGTGTACCAAGCTTGTCGAATTCGGGTTCTAATTGTTTGAAGCAATGTCACATGAATTCGGACTTGATCTACTACAATGAAATATTATGGTTGTGTGGTTGATCCACTACAGGAAGCTTACGACTTCATAAAGAAGATGCCTTTTTTTTTAAGCTGATGCTACCGTCTTGGGTGCTTGTAGACTTGGTGGAGCTATTGAGTTGGGAAATGGTGCAACTCTCAAGCATTTATGTTGGCACAGAGAGGTGGGAAAAAGCAATGTTAGATCCTGAAATGTGATATCTGGTTTCACCACTGCTAGGATTTAAACCTTAGTATTCAAGGTTATGTTGTTTCCCCAACTTTTTAACTCTATTGTATTCAAGTTATTATATATTGATCAATATCGAGGAATACTTTTTCTATTTCAAAGTACACGAGAATTTGGAGTTGTTTTAGTATTTTTAATGTGCTTTCTATTGTTATTCCAGTTTTCTAGCAAATCGTCTCAAGTTTTCTACTGTTATTCCAGTTTTCTCGCAAATTGTCTCAAGTTTTCTACTGTTATTCCAGTTTCCCTTTTGATCTCTTTGCATTCTATGAAATTCTATTGTTTTTCCTTGCAATTGAATTTGTTGAGTCACAACAGAAGAAAACTGGAACATATAAAATGTAACAAACACTTTACGAAACATCACAAACTATG
Organism: Solanum stenotomum; assembly: GCF_019186545.1. NCBI lineage: Eukaryota > Viridiplantae > Streptophyta > Magnoliopsida > Solanales > Solanaceae > Solanum > Solanum stenotomum. The sequence continues at coordinate 10,459 of NW_026036343.1, forward strand.
AAATTAAAAGCTTTTATTCTCATCCCAGCAATGCAGTGGACTTGAATCCTGCTAATTTCAAAAATGAAGAATTAAAGTTAAAATCTTTAAGGATGAAGGAGGTAGAATACCTGGAGGTTACATACTAATGTCTTTTCTTGTGCTTTTTCATTCTCATATATAAGAATTTTGTGTTCCAATTCTACATCCATCCTCGAAAACCATGTTGGATATTGAGTTTGACAACATTATGTATATTATGGACAGTCCGATAACAAGTCCACAACCATAACCCATGAAAACCGCCTGCCAACTTATAATTGATGAATCTCCTTCTTCTTCTTCTTGATCTAGCCCATATGGAGTTGTTGCTTGTGGTACCCCTTCATTACCGCCACAATCTTGAGAGTGGCAATCCACGTAACCCATCATTCCCTTGGTATGAACTATTCTCAAACGTATCAAATTGTTTTCCTTTGGGGATGCATCCAACCAGATGATTGTGAGAGAGATTTAAGACTTCAAGTGATTTGACGGATGCAAGTTGTTGTGGAATTTCTCCGCTGATTTTGTTGGATGAGAGATCCAATGATTCAAGTACAAATAACTGGTGCAGTGATGCTGGTATGTGACCTTCCAAGCGACTGTGAGATAAGTTCAACATACGAAGCCC
>NW_026036344.1:0-992 GCF_019186545.1 Solanum stenotomum
AAGAAAAAGGATAATGACAAGTTTAGTGTGACTCCTCGATTCATGAAAATTCAATATTATTTTGACTTTCCGTATCATTCTAATTTGAGAAATATGTCAGTGACAAAAATAAATTTTATAGTTACTCTTTTTTATTTATTTTTAATTGTTATGTTGCACTTTTCAAAGGTTAATTTAATTAATTTTTAAAGTTAAATTAGATTATATTAATTTGATATTTTTTTAAAAAAAGTAGATATTCAAAAACTATATGATAAGTACTATAAATTCCATTTTTTTGGCATATCAATATGATGAGAAAATACATCGTAAAATATTAGTCAATGCTATTATCATTTGACTCTAAAAAAAAGAAATTATGACAATTAAAAGTGAACGAAAGTAGAATGTTATTTTATGATTATATCAATAAAATTTTATATTTTTATCACTTTAAAATTTATATCGTAAATAAAGGAAACCTTTTATTCGATTATTGTATTATTTCTAATTTGTGTTATTTTTATATTAATATTAAAAATTGTGAATATATATTATATTTTTAGATCATGATAAAATTGCACTGAATATATTGTCGTGACATGGATTAGAGTTCGATTGTTTGATATGTCAATAGCCGAAAAGATTTTACCACATCAATGTTTCGATGTCACCAAAAATCAAATGATTGATTTTTTTAAAATTGTTTTCTATTCTAATTTATATGAGATATATTTTTCTTTTTTTAGTTGGTACATATGGTTACATTATAAATATTTTATTTATGTTGGATCTAATTATTCTACAAAATGTACCTATCACAAGCTTTTGTGGTGAAAACTGAAAAGTGAAGTTTTACGTGACTGCTTTGAATTGAGTTATTTAAATTATTTAAATCATTAAAAAGGTGATTAGCAAAGTTAAATGCATCTAATTCTTGGCAACTAAGAATTGAATTGTTGAATTATTCAGATAATTTTTGTGATTAGAGAAAATATATGGACAAATTATTT
>NW_026036345.1:0-5362 GCF_019186545.1 Solanum stenotomum
TTTTATATGTATATTACTTGGAGCAGTTAGGTGACCTTATATGATGATTGTATGCAATGTATTTAGGTGGAAATTTCGGGTGTGGTGATACACCATCTATTTAAGAACTATACAAGCTTACTGCCCATTACGCATTTCACTACTGTTTCACAAGGACCACATTCTGATTAGTTGTTACTATTAGCTTCATTATGTAATTATATTGTGATTAAGACCTTCAAGGAAAGGCTGAGTTGGTGTAGTCATATTGGCCCAAAAATAAGGTATGTATGGCTAAAAGAACCTTTTTTCGCCTCTAAGGTACGGATCTCTGTCACATGTCTCTTTTACATTAGTCAACAAGATCCTAGGTTACACATGTTAGAAGTGTTCAATTCTTGGATACATAATTTGTTCATATACTGCCAAATGACTTCATTTGTTTATTTAATCATATACTCATTTGCTCACATGTTCCTTTCATTGGATATCACTCCCATTATTTTAGTGTATAATGTTACTCTACATAATCCTTACTTGTTCTAGTTAGTATATAGTTTATATGTTCTAACTTGAAATGTGCACTTGTCCCTATCTTGATCATTAGTTCCCATGTTCATGACCCATATTATTTGATATCGTTTACTGAATATGTTTTAGCCCACAATTACATTCATTGTGTCATATAAGTTCCAAAGTTAATATAATTACATTAAGGTTACAATTGTTTCTTATGTTATTGTTGCTGCCTCAAATATTTTATTCACATGTCTACATCACAAGTATATAGTCCCAAAGTTTAAAAGAGTTATAAACAATCTCAAAGATTAAGGGAATAACATAAAATGAATCTATATAATTATGGGTGGCAGCCCAGGGGCTGAAAGCCTAGCATGGATCGATCCCGAAAGCAAAGTTGTATAATTATAGGTGGCAGCCCAGGGGCTGAAAGCCTAGCATGGGTCGATCCCGAAAGCAAAGCTGTATATTTATGGGTGGCAACTCAGGAGTTAAGATACCTAGCATGGGCTGATCCCAATAGATGTATTTGTGGGTGGCAGCTCAAGGGTTATAATACCTAGCATGGACCGATCCTAATTTGTATATGTATGAGGAAAGCATCCCAGGGGTTAAAATGTCTAGCATGGGTCATCCTCTTCTACCACTGATCAATTGGTCATTTGTATGCCTTAAAAAGATTATAAATCAATGAATAGTAAAGAAAAAAATGCAACATACATGATTCCACAACTGTAAGCAAAGATGCTATTTTATCCTTATTTATTCATCTGTTCACGGTAAATGATGTAGAGAACAAAACCTCAAGTGTATAATGTGTTACTTTACAACATGATAATGAACAACCATAAGACACTTGGAAAATAATTATATGGTGTTAATGCTTGACTTATAGTTCTATAAGATACTTACTTCTCAATACAGGTGTATAGGTTAAGTACCTTATTAATTCCTTATCTTCTGTTATCAATTGGCCATTTGTTATTTTGCCTTCTTTACAAATATGTTGTATATGTACTGACGTCCCATGAATGGGGGCGCTGCATTTCTATAAATGTAGGACACATGTGTGATCATCTTAGGTATCTTTTTGTGTATCCAACTGAGGAATTGGTGAGCTCCACTCTTAACTGGACCTATCATGTGTCTTAGTGCTCTTTTGGTTATATTTACGATTATAATTTGGGTATGTCAGGGCCCTGTCCCGGCCACTTGATAGTTGTACGGACATAGATTCTCTACTAGAGGCTTCATAGACATGATAAAGCTGTTATATGTATTTATAATTTCATTTGTCATTTGTATGAGTTTGGGCAGTTGGAGGTTAGTATACTGGTTTCTTAGAAACAGTTCTATTTTGCATAGTAATTCATCTGCTCATTGTAGGTCATTCGTATAGATAGTTCATATGCTACTTGTCTACCTCACCCTAGCTTGGGGCGTGACATGTATGTTGCAAACTAAAGGTTTTTTTNGGGAGGGGTTAGTAATCGTGTAATCTGATTTAGTTGTAAAGATTCCATTGGAGTTGATGGACCAGTAAGATTTGTCAATACCTAATTCAAGATTGAGTGGAATGGTGATCAAAGCTTTATCGGTAATATTAATTGTCCTAGATGAAGGAAAGCTTGGACCAATCTGATTCATCACCATTCCAGAGGTAATCAAAACCAAGGTTCTCTTCATCTTTATTAAAAGGTCCATGGATAATTTGTCTAAGTGGTGGAAGGGAGGGGACCCAATGAGAATGTCAACAATTAATGGATTTGCCCGTGGAAGGGATCCAAGATATGACCTTGGAAAAAATATTTTTACCGCAAATTATGTTATTCCAAATAAAAGAGGTGGAGGGGGTAATTTTACGAAGACTATAAGTATCCACGAGGGTCCAAGCCGAAGGAAGAGTGGTTAGTGAGGAGTTTTCATGCAAGACTAGCAAGAAGGGCCATATTTTTCTCACAAGTTTTTTAAGGCCTAATCCTCCACACTATTTAAGAGTCATAATAGTGTTCCAAGAGATATAGTGAAACTTATTTCTATGGATATTTGTTCCCCATAGAAAGTTCTTGTGAATTTGATCAATATGGTGGCAAGTTTTCATAGGTAAGGCAAAATATTGCTTGCATAAATTAGACAGGGATAGCGTTAAGCATAGTTTGAGCTAAAATCAGTCTTTCTGTTGGGGTAAGAAAATTTGTTTTCCAGGATGAAAGCTTGTTCATCATATTGTCTAAGATATAATTAAAGTCAGAAGATTTAAACTTTTGATTAAGAATGGAGAAATCAAGGTATTTCCCAAAGTGGTTGGAGAAATGAATTTGAGATATAGTTTAACCAAGATAGGAATTGAGAGGGTATAGTTGTTTGAATAGATGGCCTTTGACTTTAAAGAATTAATTTTTTGGCCAGAAAGTTTGCAAAAGTAATCCATATAGGTATACATATTAGAAACATATTTGGTGTTAGCTCTAGCTATAAGGGTGAGGTCATCGGCAAAAAATAAGTGGGATAGGAGGGTCCTCAAGGGTTGAGGTAACAGGATCCCCCAATTTAAGATATCAACTTGATAGTTAATGTAATTAGAAAGGAGTTTCATATAAAGAATGAAGATGTAAAGTGACATTGGATTACCTTGTCTTATACCTCGAGATGGAGAGCAATAGTTAATTCGAGTACCATTTAATAAGATTGTAATATGAGAGGTGGTGATGCAACTCATAATGAGTTTGATAATTTTTGGAGTAAATTTAAAATAGAGAAGGGTTCGATAAACAAAGGACCATTTAAGACGGTCAAAAGTTTTCTCTAGATCAATTTTTAGCATAAAAATACCCTTTTTACTCTTGGTGTGATTGAAATAATTCATGAGCTCTTGGATAATGATGATGTTATCATAGGCTCTTCTCCCCTTGAGGAAGCTAGTTTGAAAAAGGTCAATCAAGTCATTTAAATAAGGCTTGAGCCTAGTAGCAATGATTTTAGTAGCAATTTTGTAAATCGTATCCCACAATTCGATAGACCGATTTTTTTAAAAAGTTGTTAGTATTTTTAAATTTCGAAATCAAGCAAAATTAGGTGTTATTTAGATTTTCGAGAATGGATTGAGTTGGAAGATATGATGGCAGTATTCACGGACTGATTTTCCTACTATGTCAGTGTTTTGAAAGGTTTAAAAGAGAATAAAACTTGAGAGTAATTTCAATATCCTGAAGTCTTTTGATAGCATTGATAATGCTAGTTCTATTAGAAATGTTGTGGTCAATGGAAAAAATTGGAAACATGGATAATGATATCGGTAATCCAATTATTATTATCGTCTTTAAAGTAATAGATTTTATTCCTTCTCCTTCTATTAAGGACATATAGGTGATAGAAGTTGGTATTAGCATCACCATCGTTAATACAATTTACTCTTGATCTAATTTTCCAAAAATCTTCGTCAATTTTTAAGCAATCTTCTTAGGTAAGAGATTGTTCAAGTTGCTGGAGGAAACTACTATACGAATAAGCTTTGGAATTTTGGATACCCTCTGGTCTTCTTAAGATCCTATTTTTTTGTGAAAAATGTTAACCAAAAGTAAGTTTGTTCCAAGTAGAATAAGCCTCAGTTTGGAAGATAGGAATAGCTTCAGGAAGTTTTCTGTCCTGCCAACAACTGGAGACAATGTTCTTAAATTGCGGATATCGATCCAATATTTCTCAAGCTTGAAGGGTCTTATAGTAGGAGGCTGGTACGGATTGATAAGACGAAGAAGGAGGGAATTGTGATCAGAATGAGTTTTTGGTAGGTGGGTAATGGAGGTGATAAGAGGGCATTCTACCCAAGGGTTGTCAGTAAAGCAACGATCCAGTCTTTCCAAGATCAGACCTTTATTTCCCCTACGATTGTTAGATCACGTATACTTATTGTCTTTACACCCCAAGTCAATAAGGTTACAATTATCAATATAAGATCAAAATCTGGTACTTCTATTAATATTGATATTTCTCTCTCCCCGCTTATCATTGTGGCTTAAGATATTATTAAAATTTCCCGCAATAAGCCAAAAACCATCAAAACAAGAAGCAATATTTTCTAAATTAGTCTGAAGAATTCTACGGTAGTTTAGCTTAGTACTAGCGTAGATAGTAATGAACCACCAATTTTTACCACTATAAAATACCTAAATCATGGCATGTAGTGTGTTTTATGTGGTTTAATGTCACCATGCTCGAAATCCAAAGTAGAACTATTACCCCGATCTCCCTTTGGCTTGAACCTCATAGTAGTTATCACATATGAATTCATTTTTAAGATCTAAGTGGTTTGATCTCTAGCTTTGTTCCCAGTAAGGAAACCATGCAGGGGCTATGATTCCTTATGATCTCCATAAAACTTCTCTAAATTTATCATTATTTGTACCCACCCCTAGTATTCCAAACAATAAAGCTAGTTGGCTGATTCATGAGTAGATAGTAGATACAGAGGTTCCTGATTCTCCGTCGTTAGAAATTATTGACTTGGATTCATAATTGGAGTCATTACTACTGTATATTTTGCTCGATATGTGTTCAGAGGATCGAAAGAACACTTCTTCGTACATTTGGTTCAGGCAGACCTCCATGGATGACTTTATTCCCGGTGCTCTAGGAAATTCAAGTTTTGAAGTATTATCATTGATAAAAGGGTTGCATGACCCTGTAGACCCATCTCCACCCATGATTGGATTCGGTGAAGAGGGTGGACTAGCTGGGTAGCAAACATGAGAGGATTTTTGGCTGGCAAGTGGTGATCGGATGGGGTATTTGGGTTGTTCTTCATTGGATTCGGGATTTTTGTGAGCATGAGATTGGAAGCAGGCGGATTTTTTTATGAACGGGGACT
>NW_026036346.1:0-383 GCF_019186545.1 Solanum stenotomum
AAAATGTACTATAAAATACAATAATTAAGAACTTAATAGATTAAAGAGACATATAAAAAATGGTTAATATTTGAAATTCTGCGTGTGCCACATAAATTAGAACAAACAGAGTAATAAATATTATTTTCAAAATTATGTAAAAAAAAAAAAAGTACTACAAATCACAATAGCTAAAAATTTAAAATATTTTTAAAATCATATAAAAATTTCAATAACTTCTCAAATTCCATAATATAACACTTAAATACTACATATTATATATTAATTACTATACTATAAATGACTTAAATACTCCATATTATCTATTACAATAATTAACAATTATTTGACACTTTAAATTCTATCAATGCCATATGAATTAGGATAAAAAACCTAACATATAA
>NW_026036347.1:0-303 GCF_019186545.1 Solanum stenotomum
TATATATATATATATATATAATTTAACTACACATCAACATAGAATATATGTATATGTATATAGATATATATATATATGTATATATAGATGTATATATATGTATGTATACATATACATATATTCTATGTTGATGTGTAGTTAAATTATATATGTTTAATTAATAAAATCAACCTCGAGAGGTGAGTTTAGATTAAAATAATTATATATATATATATATATATATATATATAAAATTTAACTACACATCAACAGAAGTTTAATTTAATAAATTTACATATATATATAAATAACAATATTTTATTT
>NW_026036348.1:0-159 GCF_019186545.1 Solanum stenotomum
GACTTGGGGGTGCTCTCGAGTCGTGACAATTCTACCCCTTTTCGGCCTACGTGGCACTTTCCTTGAAAAGTTTGTCAACATGCGTTGGGCCCACAAGATAGTGCCACGTAGGCCAAAAAAGGGTAGAATATTACATATAAAATAAGATCGAGGGGGGGG
>NW_026036348.1:241-779 GCF_019186545.1 Solanum stenotomum
GGGGGTACTTATGCATTTTCCCTAAAATTAATGATGAGATCACTATGTTCTTATATATATTATCAGTTAAAAAAACACATATTGTTATTCTATTTCAATTAATAAAATGAGATTAAGAAAAAATAGATAAATTCCTACTTATTTATTAGTTAAAGTGATTTTAAAAGAAAAGAACAAAAATAAGGTTTTTTAAAAGTAATATTTTTATCAGGAATAAAATATGTTTTAAAAAGAAAATAATAATAATAATAATAATATATTTATTAGGAAAAAAAACATTTTGACCTATTATATAATTAACAATATGGACTGTAGACAATAAAATTCGCGTCGAGAAAACAATAATCAAGAACGAAAAATTATTGCAACAATCGTATTTATTATTTCAAAGTGCAAGTGTTACAATCTCTATGATTCCTCTGAATTCGCCTTTTCAAATATGATTCAAGGGTTTTAAAGCTTGATCTTGAATCTTTGATGAATTTGAACTTTGAACTTTATCTTGATCTCGACTTTTGCTTGAATTCAAGGGCTTCGA
>NW_026036349.1:0-219 GCF_019186545.1 Solanum stenotomum
CAACTTCATCGTCAACATTGCTTTTTCCAATGGACCTCTGAACATGCATCACTTTCACCAGGATAATCCAACAGGTTATTGACATCCATTTTATTGTGGTAACCGAGATCATTAATCATGACCTCAAGTTCATGAATGACGTTTTCACAAGTGGGTTCATTCAAATTCTTTGAGATTGCATCCCCCGAACAAATTTTATAGTGTCGAAAACAATTTGCT
>NW_026036350.1:0-253 GCF_019186545.1 Solanum stenotomum
AGGGTCTAAACTGAACTTGGTCAGTTTTTACGCTTTTGGAAAAGAGTTGGGGTTTTAGAGAAGAGGAAAGAAGAAGAGAAGAGAAGGAAAAGCAAGGAAATCGTCAAGTTCATCGAGTTTAGCTTGTGGATTTCGTCGGGGGTGATCCCTACAAGGTATGTGAGTCTCTCATAGCGTTGGGTTCATTCACCCACGCGCCAAACATGTTTAGTTCAGCGAAATTAGTCCTAAAAGAGTTTGAAAGTTGATGTTC
>NW_026036351.1:0-295 GCF_019186545.1 Solanum stenotomum
CTTAGAACTTAAAATTAGAACTTGAACTTAGACCTTGAACTTGAAATTAGAATTTGAAAATGAACTTAGTATTAGAACTTGAACTTGAAATTATAGATTGAACTTGAACTTAGAACTTGAACTTGAAATTAGAATTAGAATTTGAATTTGAACTTGAACTTAGAACTTGAACTTAGATTTTGACTTGAACTTGAACTTAGAATTTGAAGTTAAACTTAGAACTTGAACTTGAAATTAGAATTTGAATTTGAACTTAGAATTTGAACGTGAACTTGAAATTATAGATTGAACTTGA
>NW_026036352.1:0-340 GCF_019186545.1 Solanum stenotomum
ATAAGAACGGAAACTGAGATTTTCAAAGGACCTTCGGGCTAGTTTTCAGAAAAGAGTAATAGCTTTCTAAATGAAGCAAGCAGGGAAACTAAGATTTCCAAGATAGCCTTTGAGCTAAGTTTTTGAGCAATTATCTCAAATCAGCAGAAAGAAGTATGTTTTTTTTTAAAACATAAGAGCTAGTATATTTTTGGGAGTAGTATTGAGCACCGATATGGGGGAGAGTTCAGACAACTCACAGCCTCCATAAACCATNTAAACCATGTAGCCACCATGGGTAGAAAAGGGTCATACTTTTTAGATGAACCTTTCTCGAAATAGACTAGTGGATCCATTAGGC
>NW_026036353.1:0-640 GCF_019186545.1 Solanum stenotomum
AAATTTCTATAATCAATAACCATTCTGGTTTTTCCTCTTTTTTGTTCACTATGTTTTTTTACGATAAATATCGGGCTTGTGTGTTTACTATTGCTCTCTTGTATATATCCTTTTTCTAGTAATTCATCTATATGTATCTTAAATTCGGTTAAATCATTAAAATTATACTTTAATGGTTTTTGGGTTATTATACTGTTATTATCAATTAGCTCAATTTTTACTTTTGTTTTATGTTTTTCCCATCCTTGTAAAGGATCCTCACTATATAATAATTCTAACTTATCTTGAATTATTTTTATTTTATCTATAGAGAATATAATCAATTCTATTTTAGGGTTTTCTTCTTTTATATTTTCTAATTTTTGTGTAATTTTTTCACTTCCTTTTATCCATTCTGTTGTCTTTCGTTTTTTATTATTTACTCTTTTTGCTCCTATTTTTTGTTTACACGGTGTCGTGAACCACCAGTGTGTTTTTGTTATTATATGTGGGTATAATTTTTCTAAAAATGGCATTCCTAATAGCATATCTTTTGTAGTTAATTCAAAGTTATATATTTCTTCTATAGTTAATATCTTATCCCATATTTGTACTTTTATATTTTTTGCCTTTTATGTGATCATGTTTCCTTCATTATTAA
>NW_026036354.1:0-447 GCF_019186545.1 Solanum stenotomum
GACTTAAATTCTACCATTATGTAATTAATTTAATTAAATAATTAAACAAATTTTGATTTAGTAAAAAGGCAAAATGTAATTTAACTTTTCACTTTGGAGCTTCCACTTATAATAATACTAGGTAATGTTGCCCGTGCTAAGCACGGGCACGGGCCCAATAATATAAATGGTATGTTTTGGGGCTAATAATGGAGATTTTGAAGCGATTGTTTGCGTGGATAAAGGAATAAGTTTTTTTATCACAAACTTGTACTTTCTTTGACGCTATTCAAGGCACAATAAGACTACCCACATACAACATTTTTGAAATATTTTATGTTGTCAATTATCATGATTTATAGTATTTTTACGATAGATTCACTTAAAGAATGAGTGGAATTTTTTGTATTTTTTTTTTTAAAACATATTTTATGTTGTAAATTATCATGATTTATAGTATTTTTACGC
>NW_026036355.1:0-248 GCF_019186545.1 Solanum stenotomum
CGTGCCTTATTGTTTGGTCTATAAGTGTTCTTTTCATAATCCATCTCTTGTGTTTATAGGATATGAATACGAGTGCTAATCGGAGGAGAACGGAAGTGAAGATAGATGATGGGAGAGTTCCTCCCCAAGGAGTGCAAGGTGACCAAGCTCCTTTAGGTGGGCAAGAGAATATGGTTCCGGTGGCTCCCCCGGTTATGACTAATGGGGAGATTAGAGAGGTTGGCATTTGCCATGGCTACTCAAGGAAA
>NW_026036356.1:0-335 GCF_019186545.1 Solanum stenotomum
ACAAGGGTCTTTCAGGTCATTCCGCCTATATTATACTTATGGGACTTTTAAAAGCTTTTATAATATAGTAGAATATAATATATATATGTCACAAATGAAAAGTCTCAATCAAGGAAATGAAAAAGTCTCAATATATCATTTATAAATGACTTAAAAAACATTAAAAATTACAATAATTATCAATTTAAAATATTTAAAAGCTATATAATAAAATAGGTTGACTCTCAGAATTTTATCAGACTCACATATATTTTCTACTATACTATAAAAGGGAGTTTATGCCCAAATATAATATATAATATTTAAGAATGGACTTTTCCCAATCTTCAATATTA
>NW_026036357.1:0-736 GCF_019186545.1 Solanum stenotomum
AAAGTTTAAGCTACATCATAAACTAAGATGTATTCATCATATATTAAAATAAAAGGCAAGTTTCATCATAAAAGATAGCAAAAGTACTGCTAATGTAATCAAAATGCAAAAAGTTTAAGCTACATCATAAACTAAGAAGAATCTACGTTGAAAGTAGGCAATTCACTACCAAATTTGGCTTGTAAAACCTATGAAGAGTTGCCAAGTGATTCTCATTTTGCGCAAGTCGTTTCTTAGTTTCCTCAAGCTTTTCCTTGGTCTCTTCATATCCGGTCAGCTTCTCTTCCAAAGTTTCTACATGTTTCTCTAAGTCTTCAACACGTTGATGAGACATATTATTGGAAGTACTGACATTTACATGACTAATTGAATGTCTAGGCATCCCAAAAGCAGCTGAAGGACAAACATTACCACCTATACCACACACACGACCAGAATGTTCAACTCCATACACTTTTCCAATGGCATCATTAGGATGGGCCAATATCTTCAATGGAACACCTAAAGTAGCAGCATGTTCTTGATCTTCAGGTAGATGCTCCAATATTTTATCCTACAAATAAAATAGAAGACATGAGAGAGGAATACCAACATTGTTAATAATGAATTGTTAATCAACTCATTAGCAAGTATTGCAAAACTAAAGCATCTGTTGTCTTGCACTTATTAGAATCAATAAAAATATTTAAGTGGTGAAAATTTATTTACGGGTGGGTGGCAATGAAACTGGATGATT
>NW_026036358.1:0-540 GCF_019186545.1 Solanum stenotomum
ACCCAAACCAACGCCGGATGCGTCACAGTATACCGTGAAGCCCTCGCCCTCAACTGGAAGAGTCAATATAGGAGCGGTGGTCAATAACTCCTTGAGCCTCAAAAAGCTCGCCTCACACTCCTCTGACCAAACAAAAGGAACATCAACACGAGTCAATCGAGTCAACGGGGCTGCAATAGTAGAAAAGCCCTCAACAAAGCGTCTGTAATAGCCTGCTAGTCCGACGAAGCTCCGAATCTCAGTAACTGAAGTGGCCTGTGCCAATCACGAATAGCCTCAATCTTCGCCGGATCAACCCTAATACCCTCCTTGGACACCACGTGCCCCAAGAAGGCTACAGACTCAAGCCAAAACTCGCACTTTGAGAACTTGGCATAAAGCCGCTGATCTCTCAAAGTCTGGAGCACTATCCTCAAATGCTGCTCATGCTCACTCCGGCTCCGCGAGTATACTAGTATGTCATCAATGAAGACTATGACGAAGGAATCAAGATAAGGCCTGAACACACGCGACATCAAGTCCATAAAGGCAGCAGGGGCA
>NW_026036359.1:0-605 GCF_019186545.1 Solanum stenotomum
CCCGTCTTTAGAGAAAAAAACAAGAGAATAGGAGAATTTGTCGAAGTATATAGTTAGAAGGTTCTACTAACTAAATAAAATGGAAATAAAATCAGATTCCATTCGATGAATCTTGCAATGAGATATGCCCTACAATAAACCAATAAACGAAGCAAACTAGGCGGTTTGACCAAAATGAATTCTTGTTTTGACTAAATAGTTATGGATGACTTGACAATTCCAATTTGAATCGACCAATTGAATCCGGTATATTTTTCACGTTCATAGGAGTGCGTTTATGTTTCTGCTTTACGAATATGATTTTTTTGGGTATTTCTAATAATATCCATCCTTGTTCCTATTTTGGCATTTTTCATTTCCGGAGTGTTAGCCCCGATTAGCAAAGGGCCGGAGAAACTTTCTACTTATGAGTCGGGTATAGAACCAATGGGCGATGCTTGGTTACAATTTCGAATCCGTTATTATATGTTTGCTCTAGTTTTTGTTGTTTTTGATGTTGAAACGGTTTTTCTTTATCCATGGGCAATGAGTTTCGACGTATTGGGTGTATCTGTATTTATAGAAGCTTTCATTTTCATGCTTATCTTAATTATTGGTTTAGTTTA
>NW_026036360.1:0-580 GCF_019186545.1 Solanum stenotomum
CCAAACATGAGAAAATTGGAAAACATTTTTCGAAAAATGTTTTCGTTCATACCAAACACACCCATAATCACTAAGTATTTTGTATTATTGACTCGATTAATTTGTATTGCAAAAGACTTATCAAGAGAAACACATGTTTTACTAAAAAATTCTTTTATTTTCAATACTTGAATAATTGAATTCAAGATAATGAAGATGTAGGGTCTCATCAAATCATCACATCTTTTAATGGCAATCAAATTATTGTTTGATCAGACCCCATGCCATCAACATAATTATGATATTATTTGTTTTAGCCTAAATTCACATTTTTTTTTTCTAAAACATCTCACACTATGAAATGTATAAATAGTACTGCACTTTATATGTAGCATTTTTTATTTTTTTTTGAGTTATTAATTAATATAAGGCTTTATTCGCACACCTAATAACCTTTCTCTAGCTCAAACTAAATTTCACTTGATCCATCACCTCAAGATTTTATATGATAATATATTGTGTGTTTCGACATCAATCGAATTTTATGACAATTAAAGCAACACTGATTTTTTATTTTTTTTATGTATGCGTCTTAAAAACT
>NW_026036361.1:0-388 GCF_019186545.1 Solanum stenotomum
AAGTTCAAGTTCAAGTTCAAGTTCTAATTCAAATTCTAAGCCAAGTTCAAGTTCTAAATTCAAGTTCAAGTTCTAATTTCAAGTTCAAGTTCAAGTTCAAGTTCTAAGTTCAAGTTCTAAGTTCAAGTTCAAGTTCTAATTTCAAGTTCAAGTTCTAATTTCAACTTCAAGTTCTAAGTTCAAGTTCAAGTTCTAAGTTCAAATTCAAGTTCTAATTTCAAGTTCAAGTTCTAATTTCAAGTTCAAGTTCTAAGTTCAAGTTCAAATTCTAATTTCAAGTTCAAGTTATAATATAAGTTCAAGTTCAAATTCTACGTTCAAGTTCTAATTTCAAGTTCAAGTTATAAGTTTAAGTTCAAATTCTAAGTTCAAGTTCAAGTTCTAAGTT
>NW_026036362.1:0-727 GCF_019186545.1 Solanum stenotomum
ATTTGATATTTGAAAAACCCGAACCAACTCAATCATATACTCCCGTAATTACAACAATCACAAATTCTATATACAATAACTATTGGGTTCACAAAAAAATAAATTTCTAACAATTAAATGAGTAGACTTCACATGTCCATTTTCTTTGAGNTGGTCCTAGGTCCCGTGTCCGCGTCTCGGGGGTAGCTCGGGGCGTGACATTTTTTCCCATCACCTACTCGAGATTAGAAATTTCTTCATCCACCATTAGATACGTTTATATGACTAAATTTCACTATCAAGTGAACTTCTTCTTAGGGTAAACTTGACTTAGTTTTTTTTTTCCACACTGCTTTTCTTCTTTTTGTCTATATAGGAAGTAATTTGATGTTTCCTTGACACACAATTTTACATCAAATATTTCTTACTCTTCTCAATTCCAATTTTGCTATGTCTTTTCTAAGTTTTCTTGTAGCTTCCCTTTTACTTGTTGGTCTGTTAATCTAAATGACAGGTCTCTCTCTCTCTCTCTTACATACACACTAATAATGTATTTTAACACTATATACTAAGAGTAACATATTATAATATCATAGCAGATTATCTATCTTATTTACTAGGCTATTGATCTCAGTTACTATAAATAGTTAGGGGTATTTACTTCTAGGTGACCTAATAGTATAACAATTCTTCTAATGTTGGTGTAAATGAGTTTAAAATTCTATAAAAAAAGCACTTCATATTTTTC
>NW_026036363.1:0-1505 GCF_019186545.1 Solanum stenotomum
GTTTGGTGCTGTTTAGGAGGAGTACTGCTCCTCACAAAGATAGAATTGTGTCTGTTCTAAAAGAAGAAATTAGGAGGTATACTATATAATAGTAATTATTAAACTTCCAAAACATCCATTTAGACATGTAGGTCTAAAGTTTTATCTTTACTTACAGACCACAAGTCTAAATTTGAATTTGGGCATTTCAAACTTCAAACCTCTAGGAATGAAGTCTACATGGAAACACCTAACTATATACCCAAAGCATTGAACTGGCTAATGAAGCAGGAGGTGGAGAAGGTGGTTCAGTACCAAATCGGTTAATTGTTAAATAAATTTTGAAGAGTGTGTATGTTTAAGAAAAGGGTGCTACAAGCGCTATTTGGTGTCATATCTACTTTAGTTTGCCCTAACAGCGTGGATTAGGGGCAGCAAATCTAGTTTCCAAATAAGTCAGAATCTTAGCGGAAGCTCTTGCTTTGCCAGCTATTCCTCTGTCAGCTACTACTTTGTCAGGGGCTAAGTTCCCTTTATCTTCCATGAAGGGAATAGAAGAAGAAGCCCTCATGACTTGGCTACATAAATCTGCATATTTATAGAGAAATATTGTCAATCAAATCAACTTTTTTGTGTTAGCTTATCTTATTCTTCTTGAATTGTCTCGAATTACCTACGGAGTTTGAGGGGTTCACTAGATTTTTGATTCCTTCTCCATTTCTGAGAGCTTGGAAAGGTAAATATTAGTATATTATTTCTTCCCTCTCTTCTTCTTCCTCCCTGACTTCATACTCGCTCTAACCCAACAAAAAGGGCAGAGTTCCATTTGGTGGGTGGGTCTAGGGCGAACGAAAGAGATGTGTAGCAGAGGGAAGGGGAGGTATTGTGTCATCGAACAGAAAGAAATTTGCTCTTCTATTTCTTAGTAGGAGTGCTCCTATGTTAGGAGGACATTCCGTGCAAGAACTAGGTTTGAGTTAGTGCACTAACTAGGTTGTTTTATTAGTTAGCTCAGTGGGTACCGGAAATAGGTTCTTTAAAACCAGCAAAAACAAAACAGAAAGAGGCCAGGAAATACAGAACTTGAAATTCAATGTTGAAATCATTAGTTATATCCTTTAGCCAAACATACATACTCAAAGTCGCTGCAGAGCCGATAAAACTGGAACAGAGGAATAACGCTGCAGAGCCGATAAAACTGGAAACAGAGGAACAAATGAAGTCGCTGCAGAGCTGATAAAACTGGAACAGAGGAATAAATGAAGTTGCTGCAGAGCCGATAAAACTGGAAACAGAGGAATAAATGCATGTTTACCTACTTATGGAACTTGTCTTGCACAAAGATAGTAATAAACAATGTTTTTATAGCAGAACTACTCAGTACAGAAATAGTCCTCTTCAATATGACCATTACTGAGGTTTACTAACTAACTGTTTGAATTAGTACTAAAGTTGCAGTGCCTCCTTTTTGAACTTTGTATGTGATCCCTAAAATGGAAAAAAGTATTACACACTGCCATTTCTAA
>NW_026036364.1:0-498 GCF_019186545.1 Solanum stenotomum
GAATGCAATGAATGACTATGTGGCTTGTTACGACTTGGGGGTGCTTCCGGGTCGTGACATTAATGGAGTACTTATCACCAGAAGTGAACAAGACTATGTCATCTGCATAACTAAGGTGATTAATTTGGGGACCTTTTTTATGTATAGAGAAACCAATGAACTTATCATTAAAATGTAAGTAATTCAAAGCTCTAGAAAAGGTTTCAGCAGCAATAACAAACAGAGCAGGAGATAAGGGGTCACCCTGCTTTAGTCCCCTAAAAGATTTAAAGAAACCATATCGAACTTCATTAATGATCACAGAATACCAATTGTTGGAGAGAAGTCTGTAAACCATTTCAATAAATGCCTCGACAAAACCCATTTTCCTGAGAACAGAGGTTAGAAAACTCCAAGACAATTTATCATAAGCCTTAGACATATCTAGTTTAATCACAACATTACAACTAGAATTCTTAGACCTTATATTATGGATAATTTCTTGAGTAAGAAGAATAT
>NW_026036365.1:0-320 GCF_019186545.1 Solanum stenotomum
TTACAAGTACTAATTTTTTAGACTTATTGTAATTAAAGAATAAAAAGTTTTAGAATTTATGGGGAAAAAGTCATTTTAATGATAAGATTGTGCAATTGAATTCAGGGTACATAAAATAAAATAAAAAACAAAACAATTTTAAGCAACATATTACCATTTAAAATATAAATATAAATATATCAATAAAATTGCTACGAGGTACAATGTGTTGAATTTGCAATGGTAAAATTGAATGAAGAAGTCATCAACATTCTTGCTAAGAGTTGGCAGATCTGAAATTTATTCTACTTTTCTAATTTTCTATCAATTTCTATTAGTTT
>NW_026036366.1:0-758 GCF_019186545.1 Solanum stenotomum
AGGGGTTCTCTTACTTGCTTTCTCTTTAATAACTACAGTCTATATAATATAAAAATGATTAGTCAAAGGAATACTTCTTTGCTATTATAAAATTATAATAAATGGGGTGGGCCCGGACGAAGCAAGCCAAGTCTTTAGTCGGCAAAATCGTTTTATTCCTAATCAGTATCCCGATTCGATTTTAAGTATTATCGGTTTTCAATTTTAAATATGCTAAATTGATAATCAAATCAATAAGATATTTGTTATTATTTTTTGATTTTTTATTGGTTCGATTTTTGGTTTAACCAATAAAAAAATATTTTCAAAACATAACTTGTCCAATAATTTAACGCGATACACGCATACATCGAAACAAGCAAATCAAACTAAATTGCAACAATAAAGACTAAAGTAATACTAAAACCTAAAAGAAAATGCAGAGGCTAGAGTTAAGTAGTGTTAATTGTATAAGGTCATTATAGTTATAGCGTAATATAATGATTATATTAATATTTATTTTTATATTTATGCCTGACTAAAAATTAATATAGTAAATTATTATATTCTTAATGGGGTTACCAGTTAACCCAGTAAGTTAATATTAAAAAATCAATATCGAACCGATAACCTAATAATATTTTTTTATAAAATCATTAAATAACCGTTAACACAATCACCCAATAATAATAAACCAATAACATTTTTCTGATTTGATTTATCAGTCAGTTCAGTTTTTACACACCCCTATATCCCTATATGCAAATAGTAAAACGTTC
>NW_026036367.1:0-214 GCF_019186545.1 Solanum stenotomum
AAAGAGATATGGGACTGTCTCCAAACAGCACATGAGGGAACACAACGAGTAAAAGAGTCTAAGGTCGATATGCTTACGACTCAATACGAGAATTTTTGTATGAAGGAAGGTGAAACTATATTTGAAATGAACTCAAGATTCACTTCCATCACCAATGAACTAAGATGCTTAGGTGAGCCCATTCTCTTAAGCAAACAAGTTCGCAAGATTCTCA
>NW_026036368.1:0-568 GCF_019186545.1 Solanum stenotomum
ACACTTACATAGGTGATTTCTAAATGTGCTATCCCGTAGATACACCATTTGATATACCCTGTATCAAACTTAGAAATCATTAAAAAGTCCTAATGCCTTTATCCTTGTTACTGAACATTGCCTTATCATGAGAATGGACCATAAAAAATATTTTGACAATGTTGAACCATCATTAATGACTTTGTTTGATCTCCTTGAACCTAGATCTTGGGATCTCCAGTCTTCTAGGTAGAGTTACCGCCACAATGACTTGTTCACGGCCATATTCCTATTCCCTTTGATAATCTATCAACTACCTCTCTAGTTAGGCCTTTTATAAGTGGATCCGACACATTATCCTTTGACTTTACATAGTCAATTCTGATAATTCCACTAGAGAGTAGTTCTCTAACGATATTATGTCTACGTCATATATGACGAGACTTTCCGTTATACATCATGCTCCATGCCCTACCTATTGCAAATTAACTCTCACAGTGTATGCATACTGGAGCTAAAAGGTTTGGGCCAAAAATCTTTCAAGAAATTTTGGAGTCATTTAACTTCTTCACCGGTCTTATCTAGAGTG
>NW_026036369.1:0-35985 GCF_019186545.1 Solanum stenotomum
TTTTTTTTAATATTATAAATCGCAATAATAAATAATTTAAAATATTTTTAAAAATATATTAAAAATTGAGTTGGTTTTGGGAATTTTATTTATACTATATAAAATGGGACAAAGGAAGCAACATATATCATTTGCAAATGACTTAAAAAGCATTAAAAATTACAATAATTACCAAATTAAAATATTTAAAAGCTATATAATAAAATAGGTTCAGTCTCAGAATTCTATCAGGCTCACATATATTGGGACAGAAAAAATAACACATATCATTTTAAAATTATCAAAAAAGTATTATAAATAATAATAATTAACAACTTAAAATATCTAAAAGACATTTTAAAAGGGTTAATTTTGTAATTTTATCCATATCACATAAATTAGGACAAAGTGACCAGTAATGTAGGTAATTTGAAAGTTACATAAAAATATTATAAATCACAATAATTAATAACTTAAAACATTTTTAAAAAAAATATGAAAATTTGGATGACTCTCCAAATTTTATTTGTGTCACATAAATTGAGACAACAAAAATAACATTTATTGGTCCATTTTAATTTATCTGTCTTATTTTTTTGTGTGTTTTTTATTTTTAAAAATTGCGTAAAAATACTATAAATCATGATAATTGACAACATAAAATATGTTTTCAAAAAAATACAAAAAATTCCACGGATTCTTCAAGTGAATCTATCATAAAAATACTATAAATCATGATAATTGACAACATAAAATATTTCAAAAATGTTGTATATGGGTAGTCTTATTATGCCTTAAATAGTGTCAAAGAAAGTACAGGTTTGTGATAAAAAAAAACTTATTCCTTTATCCACGCAAACAATCGCTTCAAAAACTCCGTTATTAATCCCAAAACATACCATTTATATTATTGGGCCCGTGCATAGCACGAGCACCATTATCTAGTATTACTATAAGTGGGAACAAAAAACATCATATCATATCATATTTTATATATATATATATATATATATATATATTATATTAAAAGTGGGAAGGTTTTTAGTTCAAAGTTGAATTACGAAAATGTCCTTCACTAATTTTTAAAATTAAAAATGTCTTTTACAAACTTCTTAATTATTTAAATAAAATAATGATAGCTCAACAATTTTCTATCTTTTATTGAGCTTTAATTATTTATCCTTTTAGTTTTTGCCATTAAACTCATTCCAACAACACTTAATGTTTTACACTAAATTCAATATAATTAAGATTGAAGATGAATAATCACAATCTCCTTAAATACAATTCAAAAACGTTTTTAATCATAATTTTCTTAGTTATTGTTGATCAATGTTTATATAATTTTCTGCCACAACCTTTTCCTATTCTTTACATTACAAAACTCTATAAAGGTACACAATAAGTCTTCTTTTTCCCATCTTTCCATCTCTTCATTCTGCCAGATTTTTTTTCCAGGTATATCCATTGTTTTTATATATGTATTTGTGGTTTGAGCCTCATCTTAGTATGTTTAATTAGTGGTATGTTGCTTGATATGAAAAAAAAATGATTATCTTTAATTCAAAACTATTTATACCAACTTCTTAAGTTAATCTTTTGATTCATATAATTAATTTGCACCCTATAGAAACAAAGATCAGATAGAGTTGGTCAAAAATTATATATGCATGGACAATGAAATATTAGAAAACATTGACCACTGAGATTAATGTTCATCGATTTTTTTTCTTCTTTTTTTTCATTTAAAAAAGATAGTACTATATATGAAAAAAGAAGAATGCAATTCATATAAGCTCACAATATGAAAAATATTCTTAAATTTGTGATAAAAACAATAACCATAATTAAATTTATTTCTTCCACATGTCTTTGCTAATTTCGTCAAAGGCTTTTACATTTTTTTCAAGCAGAAAGTCATCGTAAACTACTTCAACAACTGAGTTGTTGTTTGATTCTGAAAAAAAAATAAAGTAGGAATTCATCGCCATATTCATACCATTAAAAACTAAATTGCTAATTTCCGCATTTCCTATTTTATAATTGAACTTCATAAATATAATTTCTTTTATAGATATCCTACATGTTTAGCAGAGATATACATAATTTCGGTTTCCTCAGTTTTTGGGGGCTTCGGGTGTTATCTTTTTTTATATGCATTTATTTTTTGCACCATATAATTTTTGGTTTATATTGTTTTTTTTCTACCATACTGTTAAATGCTAATATCTCACAAATGATTGTGTTGTACTTCATAATTCAATTATATGTATATGAAAAAAATTTCTTTTGTCAAAATTTACAAATGGCAGAATTAATAATTTTGAATGAGCCAAAGAAGACGAAGGGTACATATATATATATAATTATTATTTATATACGTCAATTAAATATTTAAACAATGATTATTTTATAACAAATAAATACTTTTATTTTGTAGGTGCAAACTATGAAATTGATAATAATCTACTAGCCATCCTAAGGAAGACATATGTTGATAGAATTTCTCTACAACTATTGCAAAACACCACTCTCCTTCGATGACAGGTTCTCGATATGTATGCATCTGTAAAAAGTGGAGGGTATTATTCCTTAAAAAGAAGGCGGAAGCTTTATGGCATTAAATATTTTGTAACTATAATGTCGACATGTAAATTATGTGTTGTAACATATTAAAAAAAGAAGTTTTAACAAGTTGAATACTTGATATATTATAAGAATTGTATAATTGAAGCTGTTATAGTATTAGTTTTCAAAACAATTTAGTTGATAACAATATTTTTGTATGATTTGTCTTGCAATGATCATAATATTAGTTGAATATGTTGAACCGTTCATTGATTCGAGCTTGTATTTTACACATCGTACATATACTAATTAGCATGGTATACACGTGCAACGCACGTGTTCGAAAACTAGTATTACTAAAAGTGGGAAGCACTTATCTTCAAAGTTAGATTACAATTTTACTCTTATACTTAATCAAAATGTAATAAATACAACATCTAATCTAATCTAATTAAATAATAATAAAAATGTATTATCTCTTCAAAATCAATATACATAAATGTAAAATCACTAAATTATTCACACACAAAAAGAGAGGACACTCTTTGGCATTCCTATTCCAACTAAAAGATATAATGATAGAGTATTATGTTTCCAGTCAAATTAATGAAATGTTACGAAAATTTATAGGGTGAGAACTGAGGTGAATGTATCCATAATAAAAAATAATGACATTTATTATGGCTTGGAATATGTACCTTTGTATATATTGTTTTGTGTTGTTTCTGTTCAAAGTAGAATATTAGTCGGAGATGAATGTATCCACATGAATAAAAATGGAGAGAAATAAAACGAGTGTTTAAAGTTAGATTACAATTTTTTTTTTATATTTAATTAAAATAAAATACCTAATCTAATTGAAATAGTAGTAATTGTATTTAAATTTACATGAGATTTGTGAATCGACAGATATTTCAAAAGTCCAATTTAAATGTAGCCCTTAATGATTTACCCATTAATCAAATTTAAGTGTGCGCTATTCATTGTTAAATAGTTTGAATAATAGGAAGAGTTTCATTGAATAATTAAATGTAGACTAATTAATTAGGAGAAATAAATAGTTTGGAGAATAGGAAGAGTTGCATTGGATAATTAAATGTAGACTAATAAAAGAATAGGTTCAAGGAATGCAAATTGAAATATAGCTATAAAAAAACAAGAAAGGATTCTTGAATTCTTACTCATCATTTTTAAAGGCTCTTGCATAATTTTAATTTATTAATTAATTTCATCTTCTTTTTTTTATTCTTGAAGAAAAAGCAACAATTTTAGAGGATGGGAAGTACCTAGAGCTATTGGCGTCTAGAGTTCGATTAGCCACTAACATCAACTTCACTAAACAAAGTTCAACACAATTTTTTTGTAATGCACAATGTTTATGTATCAGTGTATATGAAAGTTTAGACACATATATTATTATTCAGACACATAATATTTTAATTTTAGCATTCAAATATTCTTGTTATACTTTTAGCAGTTGTTTCTACTTTATATGTAAAGACAGAATTGATATGTGTTTTAATTTCTTTATTTTAGTAAGAATAAGCTTGCATTTTTTTAAATCAATATATTTAACTATTATATACTCCCTCCATCTCAATAAAAAAGTTTGAACAAATTAACATGGAATACACGTGTCCAGATACTAATATTACTAAAAGTGGAAACTAAAAAAAGTTAAAAGTTGAAATACCATTTTACCCCTAAACTAAATAAAAATATTATGAAATAGCTAATTAATTAAATATTAAATAGTAATTATATAATATTATTATGATATTACACTAAATTCTAAAAGTGGAAAGGTGTTAAGTCAAAAATTCGAAGAAAAAATTATTCATAGAAAATTGTTAGACATTTTTATCCTTTAAAAAAATAAATTAGTTATATTTTTTCTAAAAAATTGTATTTATTTTTATTTTTCTCCTTCAATTTACTTAAAATAATCTATCTATCTATATCTATATAGATAGATAGATTATTTTAAGTAAATTGAAGGAGAAAAATAAAAAATAATTTATTTATTTTTTTGAAAATTATCATTTTGCCCCTCCACTAAATCAAAATATGGTAACTTAATTTGTTAAATATTAATATTTTAATTATATAATGATATATATGAATCCCAACAACTATATTGTCACGCCCCGAGCCTACACCCTGGGCTGGACTGACACTTGAGAACCATTGCTGGCCCCAAGCGAACCCTTGGCCTGGCTTACTACTCAGCGGAAGACTTTACTCAACAAAGATAAGTCATGAAATAAACTAGAATGTTATAAAAGAAAACATTCAATTGGCCAATAAGGCAACTCAAGTCTTATAATCAAAACAACTGAAATATCAAGACTAATGAACTAATAACTATTTGTCTATGAAGCTTCTAAAACTAAGAGGGATGTCAGGACAAGACCCACGATCATCCTAACAACTGAAATGATAAAGCAATAATAAAGGGATCCTCCGGAAAGCAAGGAGGCTTACCAAATGACTTTGAAATGCTCAACTGGATCAACGAGGAGTTGGATGTTGATCTTGGTTACCTGTATCTGCATCATAAAAGATGCAGGCCAAATGGCATTAGTACATGGAATGTACTAGCATGCATGCGAGGGGAAAACTAAACAAGACATAAGCTTGAAATGGAACTAAAGAAACTTACCTCATCTCAACTCAACTCTACTTATTTCAATATAAAACAATAATAAAGATGCAGCATAAAGACAAACTTTAAAACATGTAGATAATAACTCAGTGTATTGAAAAACACACAATAACTCAATTTGTATATGAAAATAAAAGTAACTTTGTGTATATAAGAATACAAAATATCTCTGTGGGAGTAACTCTAACCGACAACCATTACTATGAGCTATGTGATGATACAACGTCTTGCCTGACGCTGCCAGGGGCATCCTATACCTTGTCAGGGGTATAGAACCTAACTACTAAGTGGATCCACTAGTCAATGCGCGCTACAACAAATTCGATTATTAGTGACAAATAATTTTGTCACTAAAAACTCTTATTTCGTCACAAAAGAACATTCTTGACGAGAAATAATTCGTCCATCATTTGTCCCTAAAGCATGGGTCACTAAATGTATACAAAGACGATTTAGTGTTTCGTCACTAAATATAGTTACATTAACTACGAAAATAATTTTTGTCCCCAAAAGGATAGCATTGATGACGAACTTATTCGTCATAAAAATTATAAAATTTTGTAGGTAATAGTATATTTTCGTCACTAAAGAAGTTATTAAGGACGACGAAACTGATGCATCACTAATTATTTAGTTCGATCAGTGACGACTTCATTTGTCTTTAATGTTATATGTATTTCGTAGTTGATCAAACATTATTTCGTCACTAAAAATTACCTTTTACATACAAATTCTTTTTTTGTCACTAAATGTATAAATTAATGACAACTTTCCTTTTTTATAATTTTGTAGCTAAAAACAATCTTTTCGTCACTAAAAATATTTTATTTATTCGATAAAATACAATTTTCACTACAAGATGTCATAATTAGCGATAATTACACTTGTTATATACTACAAAGTTACTTTGTAGGTAATAAGTAGCAATTTTAAGCATAAAATTATTTGTCACTAAACATCATACTTTTTATGAAGAAAATGTGAGTGTCTTAAAATATATAATATAATCAACACAAAAAATTAAGTTTCGGAAAATATAACGTAGTCATCACTAAAAGTTAAGCTTTTAAAGATAAAATATTGTCACTAATCACAAGCATCTGAAAGAACCAAACCAAAGATAACTATTCTGAAGGGGTTTTCCCTCAACTTTATTTCAACAGCCTTTGTAGAATCATTCATATAAGTGTAACATCATACAAAATGTAGCATCTGTTTTGTCAAAAAAATTACAATCAGGCACTTAGCCTCAAATCTGCTTGAATTGCAGGAACTAATTGTCCAAAGATGCAGTAGTTTTTCTCAAAAATGAAGCAAGAAACAACCTCAAAATGCAGCAGGAAGTGGTTCCAACAGCAGATCATGGTAAAAATGCAGCTGTAAATGGCCAAAATTGTAGTGACAAATGTCCCAAAATTCAGCAACAAAATGGCCTCAAATCGTGGCAGAAAATAGTCCCAAAACATAGCAGAAATCAGCCACATATTGCAGCAACAAATATTCTCAAAATATAGCAGAGATTAGCCTCAAATGCAATAACTATTTGCAGTAAAATACAGTAGTTGCAAGCAATACATAGCAACTGTCCATCGGCAACTCAAGCGTGCAGCAACTCAGAAGATACAAGCTCATGTGATACTTGAGAATTTCCTCATGTTATGAAAAAAAGAAGTTGAGCAATAAGAGTCTAGAAACAATTAGCTTTTAATAACATGAGAATAAACGACAGTATAAAGTATTTTCCTTGTTGAAAGATTATCATAACTTAGGTGAGGTTCCAGATTCAAATAGAAATTCAACTTACAAAGCTAATTACAAGCAATAATATCAACATCAAACTTAACAGATATAGGTAACACGTGGCTGAATTTCCAATGTCACACAAGCTCAAAAGTTCTCTAGAAATTAGGCATAGTAGGACCAAATAGCTTAAGATAACCAACAAGACAGAGCATTTGAAAAACATTTCGTACATCTGAAAATAAGATTAAAACTTAGTAAAGAACAGAACAAATCAAAACAGAACAAATCAGAACATAACTTATACAAACATAGGACACCCTTTTAATGTGAAAACTAACAGTAATCAAGAAGAAGAAAAAACCAGACGAATTAATATTTCCATTTTGGCACCCTTTTGTTGTGAAGGAATAAAACCTATATAATAACATTTTCATGCTCTTTTATTTATAAAATGAAATCAAAATGATATGGCCGACCGGGACACAAAAATAAATCAGAATCTAGACGAGTAACAAAGGCATATCTCCAAATGATATTAAACAATCAGCAATTAAAATAAACCAAATGTTCCCTATTAGAAGCTATTCTATAAACCAACATGCACCATATATTTACAGGTTTTTGTAGCTTTCCTGTAGTAGGGGAAGATCCAGAAGTTCCTAGTTGGCTTAATTCAAGAGATTTTAGTCCAACTTGGGACAAACAAATTTTAATTATTTTCACAAAAAGTATTGAGGAGCAAAGCCATGAGTACCTCAGTCGTCTTTAGATAACTCAAGTCATAAGCAACAGCTATTAGTGTTGGCTTATTATAATGACATTTAAATACTCCATCCCCTAAAAGAGTTTGAGATTAGGCATGTAACGTACTTCTTACAACACAAAATCATTTCCTCAAATCAACAAGTCATTATCTGCATAGTTTGGTGCTAAAAATTACGGGAATAAATAATGTTGTTTCTCTTATTTATAACAATCTTAAATTTCTCAAAAGAAAGGGAAATGTTGGTTAAAGAGAGAACATGTAAGAATATATTTAAAATCAATCAAGGTAAAAGGATCGATTAGAGATGACAAATATATATTAAAAATCACAAGAAATCAATGATTATGCAATTTTCACTTAATATTTTTGAAAAAACAAGATATTTACCATAACAAATAATTTCAAATATTATAAACCAGTCACAGTGATGGGTAAAAGATCTGGTACGAGTTATATATGGCCAAAGAATTAATTTAAAGCATTAATTAGGCAAGATTCCAAATTTAGCCAATAAACAATACAGTAAAGGTCGAAAATCAGTGACACAATCTGTCTAAAATTAATTAAGGAAAGAAAAACTAAAATTTATGCTAATTTTATCATAAGAAATGAAACACTACGGCTATTATGTATCCAAATCGAACTATTCGTGAAACGATGCTTACCATAATAAATTCCCAAAATCAAACACTATAACCAACAAGACAATTCAGACTGTGATTAAGCTTATACCACGTTAACGAGATAGAGTCGCCTATACGAGTGAAATGAATAAGAATCTATGAATTACACGTCATAATTAACCAGTGTAATCAAAGCAAATAGCAGGAACACATATTCATTTTGAGAAAAGGTTCACAGTGATCTTTCACATAAAGTAGACATGCCCAAAACTTTGATATCGGAAAATGATGGTCCAATTGCAAATGAAAAGTAGAACAAAATTGTTGAAAGATAAGATAGTAGTCTAATAAAATGTACCCGGACGGATCTGAAAAAATCCGTTTCCAATGGACCCAAAACTCCATAGCTTCGCCCGAGCAAACTCTATCTGTGGTGTTGCTTGCCGTCGCCACTGCTTCGTGGAGCTGCTGCTTTTGAGGATTCGCTGGAGCTGCTGTTTCGGCGTCCTGCCCGGGATCGCTAGCCGGAGCTGCGGGTGTTTATCGATGCTCCTTACGGTGGCTTCGCTGGTGGCCCTAGCCTGGTTGCTGCTGCTGTTGGCTGTTGTTTCTCGCCGGAGAGGAGCAGGCGAGGGGAGAGAAAGAGGAGAAGTGGAGGGAGAGAAAAGAGAAAGAGGCGACGGGGAAGGGAGGAGAAGAGGGGAGAGGCGGCGCTGCCTGGTCCTTGCCGGCTGCTACTTCTCGCCGGAACGAGAAAAATTGGAGAGTTGAGGGCTGCAGCGGATTCAAAGAGGAAGAGGAAGAGAGATGAAAATTTTTTAGGGTTGAGTTCCTTTGCTAGATTAAAAATAGGAAATAAGAGTAGATGAATCAGGACCTTCGATTTAATCGAAATTAGCGGCTAAGATTTAATCTCGATGTTGGATGGATTAGAATGGATGGATGAGATTAAAATGACAATTGAAAAATTTGAAAATTGGAATGAATTGGCTAAAATTGAAATAGAAAGGGTGGCTAAAATTGAAACTGGCATAAGCTAGAATTGAAATGAGAAAGGGCTATAATTAATCAACGTATTTCTTAATCAACGGTTTTTTATTTTACACAAAATCGACCTCCGAAAGACGATTTAAATAAAATTCATTCGGAGTTGGTAATAGGAATAAGAATAGGGTATAATTGAAATCAACAATGGGTATAATTGAAATGAGAATTTGAATTGGAATGACTAGAATTGAAATGAATTAGAATAGAATAGGCTAAAAATTAAATATTTTGGAGAAAAATTAAGGAAGTGCTATTCAATAAATTAAATACTAGACACATTAAAATATTTTCATATAATTAAACACACTTAAATGTTAAAAACATTGAGTAAGATAATTATTTCGAGCTTAATTATCGATAAATATAATAATTTAATAAAAATAAAATAATTTGATAATAATTGCAATAATTTTTATAAATTATGCATATTAAAATATGTAACTTTTAGACTGGGATTAAATCAGAATTTGGAGTTGATAATAGGAATAAGAATAGGGTATAATTGAAATCAACAATGGGTATAATTGAAATGAGAATTTGAATTGGAATGGCTAGAATTGAAATAAATTAGAATAGAATAGGCTAAAAAGTAAATATTTTGGAGAAAAATTAAGGAATTGCTATTCAATAAATTAAATACTACACACATTAAAATATTTTCATATAATTAATTAAACACACTTAAATGTTAAAAACATTGAGTAAGATAATTATTTCGAGTTTAATTATCGATAAATATAATAATTTAATAAAAATAAAATAATTTGATAATAATTGCAATAATTTTTATAAATTATGCATATTTTAATATGTAACTTTTAGGCAAAATTGATTAAAACTTTAAATCCGAAATATGTTTGAACAACAACAACAACTTTATAAATTATGCATATTAAAATATGTAACTTTTAGGCAAAATCAATTAAAACTTTAAATCCGAAATATGTTTGAACAACAACAACATAATATTGTAAATTACGAATGTTAAAGTATATAATTAAAGTATAATCAAATAGCAATTCAGAAAGGGTTATAGGTCGATAAAATATGGATGGCAACAATCACAATAATTAAAAATTAAAAGACATATAAAAGATTAAATTGATTATAATATTTTTATCAATGTCACATAAATTGGACAAGGGGAATAACATAAACTTTCAATTTAATTTTTAAAATTATTTTAGATTATAAGTTATTGTGATTTATAATTCCTTTTAGTATTAGTGACAAAAACTAAAGTCACAATTAAAAATAAAATTTTGTGGCTAAAGCTTACAATATTTAATGACGAACTCTAATTTGTCTCTATTTCAACAAAAAGAAATTGTGACAAAGACTTTTTGTGTCCAAAATTGTAACTAATTTTATGACAAATAACATTTTGTCACAAATTGGATACATTATTAGCGACAAAATAATGTGTCATTGATGAATTAAAATTTGTCACTAGTTGTACTTAATAAATGGCGCCAAATTATTTTTTGGTGGGAAACTTTACTGGACAAAACTTTGCTACGAAATTGTACGTTTCGTCACTAAAAGTATGTTGCACATACATTTAAATACGAAATGTATTTTTTGTCATAAAAGGTGAATAATTAGTGACGAATTTTATATCGTAACTAATAATTTCGTAGCTAAATATCACATTTGTTGTAGTTATATGCTAAAAGCATTAAGGAATCATCTAAAAAATATGACCTTTTTTCTACCCATGTTGGCTACACAGTTTATGGAGACTTTGAATTATCTGAACTCAAACTTGTCCCCAAATCAGTGCTCAATATTACTCCCAAAATGTAACTAGCTCATATGTTTAAAAACACAACTCTTTCTGTTGTTTGAGATAATTACTCAAAACTAACTAGCTCAAAAGCTCTCTTGGAAATCGTTGTCTCTTCTCTTGCTTAAATGTGAAAACATTTATTCTTTGGGAATACTTAGTTCCCATATAATCTTTTGAAGAAAATGAACTTCACTTTATATTCTTACTCAACTCAAAGCTCAAGTCTTAAAACAAGTTTAAAACATTTGTAAACGACTTCTTGAAAAGATACTAAGAACTCTCTAGACTTGGCTCTTAATTTTTCTTGAATTTGAATTTATGAATTCCAGGTTATGATTTGTGATAGGAAGGATATCGTGATGATTAAGAGTGTTTTTAGATAGTAAATCATGAGAAACGGTCAAAAAAATATTGTCTGGGAGCAAGTCTGCAACGCGGAGATGCATTTTAATATTTGGTCGTGAAATAAATTTTGAGACAGTGAGGTCCGCGATCTCTCCGCAACGCGAGAGGAAATTTCACTCTGAAGGAACAGTTCCACGTCGCGGACCTGGTATTCGTTTTCTGTCCGACTTTTACCTCGTTTTCTAACCCCAATTCGCCTATATTCGATTTTTTTTCTCAATTTCTCTTTAGAATTAGATACCCAACATATGTACACAAGAATCTACTCATAAACAACTCTAAAATCGACACGATTTCCTCAAGAACTCAACAATCCCATCCTAACTCAAGAATGAAAGCCAATTTCAAGAACACAATTCAAGATCATTAAACTTTAAACTTTCTAGAACGAAATTACACTGAAATTAACATGATTGGCGTGTGGGTGAACGAACCCAATGATATGTGAACTCACATACCTCTTTAGGGATCAACCCTTGGTGAAACGACCTTCGATTCCGCAAGAAATCTCCAAAAACGCCTTGACTTTTCTCTCTTTCTCCTCTTCTTGAACTATTCTCAAACCCTAGGCGTTAATTTTAGATTGCGTAAACTGAACCCAATCAGTTTAGACCCCTAATTAATTACTAGAAACGGAATAAATCTGATATGGTAAGGAAAAGACCAAAACACCCCTCTTAAATCCGGGTAACTTTCCTTAAATGGACAGCCCGACTTCAAACGGGCATATCTCCCTCATACGAGCTCGAAATTTACCAAACTTGGTGGCGTTGGAAAGATGATTTCAAGATCTTTCATTTTATACCTTGTATCCCACCTAAATCATTCTGTACGAAGAGTTATGGTTGTTTGAAGTTGACCCAAAACTCATACTTACCATATAATTTGCTATTTCCAAATTTGATTCTTTCTATTTTTAGCTCTTTCAAATAGCGAGGTGTTACATATAATTTAATTTTTGTGTTATGGCATTATAATTATAATTGATTAGATTAATTAATTTAATTAAAGTAGAAGACAAAACAATGTATGAAACATTATAAATTAGAAATAATGTTATGGCATTGTATTTATTTTTCTCCTTCAATTTACTTAATGTATTTACATCTTCAAAAAATAAATTAGTTACATCATTTCAAAAAAAAATTAGTTACTTCAATTAATGTATGATGAGTTTGATAATACTTGAATAATGTATGCAATATGCTCAGATATTCATATTGTCAATTGTCTAAATTCAAATTAATTTAAATAAAGATTGCTAAAAAAATGTTACTTTGAATGAAAGATTTTAGTTGTGTTACTTTATTGTCTATCCAATATATTGTTGCAAACACATACATATTGTTCATTTTTACCCTTTTTGTTTTATTTTTAGTTTTTCTACGATTTGTATGAATAAGGTTAACAACTTAATTTTCAAATAAAAATGAGAGTTCCATTTATATTTGTCCGACACTAAACTTAATCATTTTCTTAAATATGAGCAATCTATATTGATGGTAGTTTTCTGCAGCGTTAAAACTCAAATGGTTGGTGTGATGACAATTTTGCTTTTAAACATTTTGGTTGTAACATTATAAGAATTGAATAATTAAGCTTCATTTTGTTTAGATTTTAGTAATATAAATCAGCAAGATTATTCAATATTCTACTTGAAGTATATTGTTCAAGAGTAATGTTATAGCGTCTTTTGCAATTGTTTTATATTGTTGCAACTAGGGCTGTTCAAAACCGAACCGAAACCAATAACCCAAACCAAAAAAATATATTGGTTTATCCATAATGGGTTATTGGTTTAGCGGTTTTGATAACGATTTTGATTTTTTTTGTATTGGGTTATCGGTTCTTAACGGTTTTAGGTTTTTTCTTAACGGGTTAACCGATAACCCGACAGTAAATTAAATAATTATATTTAAACCATTTTGTATATAAAGTCTTTGACTTAGAGTTTGGTTTCCTACTTTTATTTCTGGTTGTCTCAAACTCTTGGTTATTCTACAATGTAAAAGTGTTTGCGTTTGAGAAAGATGTAACTTGTGAATTCATGTGCATGGTTCATTTGGTTTGTCGCCTTGTTTTAAGTGATTTTCAATGGGTTTTTTTGTGTCAAATCTTAATGGTTAAACCGATAACGATCAATAATCGATAAACCAATAACCGATAAGTCAATATCTTAATGGTTCTATAACGGTTTATCATCTCTACATACCGATAAACTTTAAAACCGAATCAACTGATACGCAACCCTAGTTATAACATATATTTTCACATGAAAAATTGTATTTTCACTTTCAAATTGGAAACACTTACACATGTATGTTGTTCTAATATTCATGTCATTTTAGAAAGTTTGAAATACTTGATAGGAATACACGTGCAAGTGCAAGTGCAACACACGTGTCCATAACTAGTATTACTAAAAGTGGGAAGCTCCTAACCTCAAAGTTGAATTACAAAAGTACCCTTTTATGATTTTTTTTAATTAAATAATTAATAAAAAGTTAATTAGACCAAATACATGGTTAGGTGTTAGAGCTTATCATTTCTTTATGAGGCTTTAATTGTTATCCTTTGAGCCTCTTTTGTTAATACTCATTCCCACAGTAGTTTAATGCTTCACACTTAGTTATGATTAAGTCAGAACATAGCCATTCTCGATTTGTTTAGTTATTAAGATTGATTCTACCTTTCGTCTTCCGCATTATTCTTTCATCTTCCCCATTAATAATTTTCTCTTAAAATCATTTCTTATTCTATACATTGCAATACTTTATAAAAACTTATAAGAAGTTGTATGTGTCCTATTATTCTATGTGTTCTATCGGTCAGAAATTCTCCTTTTTTCAGGTATATCTATGATTTATATGTAATTATATGTGGTTTAAATCTCATTCTTGATATGTTTGAGATGGTATATATGTTATTTAATATTAAGAAATAATTATCTTTTAAGTCGGAACTAATTGTCCCAATGAAAGATTTAGTAATGTACAATACATTTTTCACTGAATGTTATAAACACGAAGATTAATTATTTTAAATGTATATACTTCCATGCATATTGTCAGAGAGTAATTTCTTTAATACTTTGTTAATTATTTTATTCTGCTAGAAATTTAATTTAATTTATTCTCTACTTGCATATTGCAATTTGGAGTAGAAGTTTTTAGATTAAATGACTTTTTAATTGTCTTTAAACTGAAAGAGTACATATTTGCTTAAGAA
The DNA here is from genome assembly GCF_019186545.1 of Solanum stenotomum. Classification (NCBI taxonomy): domain Eukaryota; kingdom Viridiplantae; phylum Streptophyta; class Magnoliopsida; order Solanales; family Solanaceae; genus Solanum; species Solanum stenotomum. The sequence continues at coordinate 14,814 of NW_026036369.1, forward strand.
AAAGTGCAAATGAAATTCAAATAAAAATATCAATTTATCAATTTTTTGTTCTCCATATATAGTTTTAATTGACAGGATGTTAGGTATCCAAACAACCTCTCTTTGTAAAGAAAGAAATCTTCTCTATCTTTGTTATGACAAATGTTATAGGCTTAGACTTTGATCTTCATCTTCAATTATTATTAGATACAATTTATAATTAATCAGAGGTCTCGGGCTCGAGCCCTGGGTATGGAGAAAATCTTGTTGGGAGCGCCACCCCCGAATGGGCCCTGCAGAGCATGATCCGGATTTAATCGGAGCTCCAATGTGGGCTCCGGACACCGGATGGAAAATCAAGAAAAAAAAAACTTGCTATAATGGGCATACCACTTATACGTTATTATATATTAATAATTTAGCGATAAATTCTTCTTTCTTTAGGTCATTTTTGGAAATGCTTAAAGTAAAAAATGATATTAATGTAAAAAAATCGTGTCACAAATCAATAACATAATAAGTTGATATAAAAAAACACCAACAACTAGAGAGATATCAATATCTACAATAAAAAATTTGATCATGATAAAGAAATTGAAACATCGAAGTGGAACATATACACTTAAAAATAACATCTATAAGAAAGTACTACGTACAATATAATTATATCACATATTTACACCTAATAATATAACTAATGAGCTCATTTTATACCATGCATATCTAACTAATAAATTATATGGATACACTTTTCAAGTTTAGATGACATCAAATAATCAACTCATTTTTTTTTTACTATTCTTTAAATTGAGCATGTAAGTCTTTTCACATAAAATTTTATATTTATTATTATACATATATTTTAATATTATCTTTATCTATATATATATATACTAATTTACACCGGACATAACACTTATTAGAGATAATATTGTTATGAAAAAATATCACCAATTAAATTCGGATACACGTGTGTGGCACGTGGCCAGAAACTAGTAGAAATATATATTCGAAAGAAAATGTTAAGAAATAACAGATGTTTTGACAGGCCATAGAAGGTGGAAAACTGAATTTGGTTGTTGCTGCATCAATCCTCTTTCTCAAATTTTGAATGGGATTGAGTAATTCAGCTCTTATCTTGTTTAGCTGCACCACAACCTCTCTCATGTTTATCCTTTCCTCTGGCAACTCTTTCAAACACAGGAATGCAACATTTATTATCAAAACCAGCAATTGTTTGATTTGGCTTTGGTTTTCATCAATTGAAAAGCCAATGTCGCTAACAAGGTCAGCATCCAGAATGTCCAGTGGAGAGAGATGTCCATTTATGCAAGCTTAAGTCTCCGCTAAACAAGTCATTTGTAGGCTTCTTTCTTGTGAATGTCTCAAGCAACAAAATCCCAAAGCTATAAACATCACTGCTAGTGGAAATTTTCCCGTCTAAACCATATTCTGTTTCAACAAATTCCCAGTTAAAATGTGTAGTTATCCATGTTACAGTATAAAGTTATGGTAGACATAAAGGAAAAAAGTAACCAGCATAGGACACCTTCATTTCAATAAGACATTATCATACCTGGAGCAATAGTTCCGAGAGTCTTGGTTTGAGCCATGTTTCCTTCTTGTGCCAACATTTTTGCAATTCCAAAATCTGCAACATGAGCAGTCAGATCCTGATCAAGAAGCACGTTACCTGGCTTCAGATCACAGTGCACAATGGGCACTGTATAATCATGATGAAGATACTCCATGGCTAGTGCTACATCGATCATTATATTGAGTCTTTCAACCAGGCTCAAGCAATTTTCATCAGAGTATAATCTTTTGTCTAAGCTTCCATTAGGCATGTACTCCAGCACAATTGCTGTGAAATCCAAATTTGAACAAGTCGACACTATCTTGACCAAGTTTCTGTGTCTTACATTGCTCAAAATTTCACATTCTGAATCAAAATTTCTTAAACCCCGTTGCCATTGCATATCAAAAACTTTGATTGCAAAGACAGCACCACCAGAAAATGTACCTTGGTAGACTGTACCGGAACTTCCAATTCCTATTAGCTTGGACCGACTGAAATTTTCTGTAGCTTGGAGAAGCTCATAATAAGTGATTTTCTGATGTGCAATTCTAGGAGGGTAATCCGATTCATTGTTTCCAATCACATGTTTTTTTCTTGACCAAATCATCCATGTGAAAAACAACGCGACCAATATCAGAAATGTTACAGCAACAGGTACTGCTGTTCTAAGAATAATGGACTTTTTCCTTGTTGTCTTTCTACCTTGAGCTGGACATATAGGAATATATAAGTCAGGTGCTCCACAAAGTCTTGGATTTCCCATCAAGAACCGGTAATTAACATTTGCAAATACCCCTTTCTTTGGAACTTCTCCTTGCAAGTTGTTGAAAGAAACATTGAGATACTTGAGATCTCGCAATAGCTCAAGAGATTTGGGAATCACACCTGATAGAGCATTAGTAGACAAATCCAGAGCCTCAAGAACTATTAGATTGCTAAATGTGTCTGGTATGGGACCTTGTAATGCATTTCTTGACATATCTAGTGAAACTAGATATTGAAGAGACCCTATGGAATTGGGTATTTCACCAAAAAACCTATTGAAAGAGAGGTCCATGATCCTCATTGCTTTCAGAGTTCCCACATCAGAAGGGAAGAAACCATGCAGCAGGTTTCTCGATAAGTTCAGACTATCAAGCTTTACTAATCTCCAGAAACTTGAAGGTAACTTTGAGCTGAAATTGTTGGCAGCAATTGACATTACTCTTAATTCAGTCAGATTTCCGATACACGAGGGTACTTCTCCTGACAGTCTGTTTTCTCCCAAATGCAGTAGACCTAATCTTCCTATGCTGCACAGTTCAGCTGGAAATGTCCCTTCTAATTTATTTCTACTAAGATACAGCCTTTCCAGGTTTTGCAGGCCAACAAACGAGGGGGGCACATTACCGACAATGTTATTACTTGCTAATCCCAGGAAAATCAAGCCACTTAAGTTTCCAATGTTTGTTGGCATACTGCCTCTAATTCCACAGTCCAATGCATCAAGGACCCTGATATTGCTTGATAAATTTCCTATTGATTCCGTAAAAATTCCATTCAAAGGATTAGATGCAAGAATCAGGTACACCAGATTCCTGCTGGTTACCAATGAATTCAAGAAGTCAAGTTGTGTGGCTCCAGGATTGTTTTCCAACAGATTATTTTGCAGATTTAGAGCTATAAGGTCCACCAGGTTACCTAACATCATGGGAATCGGTCCGGTAAAACTATTGTTTGCAACTTCAAGATTTTCAAGCTTTGAAGCATTGCATATTGCAGCGGGTAGATCTCCACTGAATTGGTTGTGTGAAAGGAAAATCTCCTGCAAGTTAGGTAGCCAAGTACCAAGATCATACGGAAGATGCCCATTTAAGTAATTATGCCTGGCTTTGAGGATTTCAAGAGACGAAATATTGAATAAGCTGGATGGAATGGTACCAGAAATTCGATTATATTCAAATTCAAACCAGACTAGTTCATGCAACTTACCAAACTCATTTGGAATATTTCCATGCACATCATTTACAGTGAAGAAGAGATGAGTAATCTTTGATGCATTTGATAAAGAAACCGGGATTTTCCCCGTGATCCTGTTGCTGTCCAGAAAAAGATGTTCAAGGATAGGAAGATAATTACCCAAATCACTTGGAAGTTCCCCTGATAAGGCATTTATCGAGAGATCCACAATTTGTAATCTTGAAATATTGAAAATTGAAGCAGGTATCGATCCAGTGAAGTCATTGCCACGAAAGGAAAGGAGCCTCAAATTGGTAAGATCACCAATTTCATCAGGTATTTCACCTTCCAAATCATTTTCATGCAGATAAAAATATTCCAGATTTGATAAGTTACCTAATAAAGGTGGAATCTTTCCTGTCAGATTATTGTCGTTGAGACGCAAAAGTCTAAGTTGACTTAAACGACCAAGTTCTTGAGGTATGCTTCCTTTGATCATGTTATCTGATAAATGAAGTTCTTGCAGTACACGACAACGGCTTATATTCAGAGAAATAGTTCCATCAAGAGAATTCCCAGTCACATTAACAAGTCTCAGTTGTTGCAAGAAGCCCAACTCACTTGGTAAATTGCCATTTAAATCATTTGACCTGTTAACTACTTCTTGACTATGACTCTGATTTAGATTGAATTAATTATATTCAAGCTGACAGATTCTGAAAAGTTCAAACAAATACATAATCTGTGTGTCATTTCTAAAGTGGACAACTAAAAAGGGACGGAGGGAGTACCATGTAGTTATCTGCTCCAATCAGTTATCCCTCTTCTTTTCTTTTGTTGGGAATTATACCTGTGCTGTTTTTGTTTTGGATTAAAAGCACAATCAAAAGTATTTGCAAGTATCTTACAAAACCTGAAACATAAACCCTATACCCCCTCCTACTAATTGTTTGAAGTTTTTTTCCACATATACATAATACACCTATTCCATTTAGATTGTGAATCACTAGACTGGTACAATGAGGCAACTATATCAGTAGTCATATTTATTTTGTATACCTGATTTACAGAAATGGCATGGACATGCACACGCTAATATTACAAGGTTGGATCAGCCGACTTTCGTATAAAGGAAACTTAATGAACAATTTTATGTACTAGCATACGTACACAACTCTCACTCCTCGAAAAACCTGTTGTTTATTCCTGTTCTATATAACTGCAAACCAGAAGATGTCGAAACAGTAATGTTGGTGTTTGCAGGTGCAAAAAGGACGTCACCTTCATGGATAATCTCCTTTAATGATGAGGTTAATGTTCCCTCTCCCTCCACGACCATAAAAATGGATGGACCGGGAATAGCAGGAAATTCAGCAGTTGATTGTTCGGGAAGAATACAGCGATCAACTTCAAATTCATCAAAAGGAGGAATGTACCTCATAACATGAGGATTTACTGCAGTGCCCAGCAGAATTTCAGGAAAACCCTGCAATAAGAACAGATGTAATTTAGATATAAACAGAGACCCGATATCATGTTAAGTGCACTTAAAGGAAATCTTGCCAAATATTAGCCTCTGCCTGCACAGCCCAACAAAACTACTAATGGGTTATAGAAGATGTTCTCATGCATTTTCTCCTTTTTTACAGTGGTAGTTCGGACCAGGTTACATTCTGATGATTGTTGACCAAGTTCCAGGAGCATTACTAGTTTAGGAATGTACACATCAATTAAACAGACAAGTAACTTAAACAACTTAAAATATTCTTGATGGAAATTTGACCCTTGAAAGAAGCTCAATTTAACAATCATAATCCTAAATGTCCTAACATTTTTTTGTCAATAACTTGATGTCAGAATAATGCAACTCTTTCACAGTCTATTCAACTTGAAGCACATATCAAGGTTGCTGTTATATTCAGATTCCAATCATGAAATTTAATTTTGAAGAAGGGAAAAGGTTCACATTCGTCTTTGTACTATTCGAATAGTTCAATATGCCTTCCTTTTCACTTTTGGTCCATTCATACCCTTGTCATTAACAAATCGTCTCATATTTGCCTTTACCAGTTGCCATTAGGGAGCTCCAGGTGTAAAATCAATGTGGAGACATGTCCAAATATTTTTGAGAAAAAAGGTCCAATTTTACCCTTGGACTTTTGATTATGGATTTTAAAAAAAGCTTCATTAGGTGTCAAGGTTAAAAGAGAACTTTTTCCTGACGGCATGGATAATGTTAGACCAAAAGTCAAATGGAGGGCAAACTTGCTCAATTTAAAATAGTACAAGGACAAATTTGATCATTTTTCTTTTTAAGAATAATCCTAGTGGTGTCTATAACAGTACCTGTCTGTAAGTGAGCATTGAGCATAGAGTTTTAACATCTCTGTGCTTTGGAGTTAGGCCAGCACGTACCACGTTGTCTGATGTTGCCATGCATTCAATACAATCACCATATAAATAAGCATGAGGTTCATTTGCTCCTAAATATAAGGCTTCACCAGGATTGAGTTTCACATAATTTAACATGAATGCAGCCAAGACACCAATATCAGCTGGATACTGCTTCTCAAGTCTAAGCACCACTTGTTCTTTCTCTGTCAGCTCCCTTGCCTACAACATTAAGGATGAAATATCATAAATAAATGACAATGACCAAGATTGGTTTAAGTGAAGTTCAGCCCCATCACATTTCACTTTCCTGAATGCGCCATCGGTCTCTAGACATTTCATTTCATACATAGTAAAGAAGAAATCAAAGGAAAACTAAATCATCAAGTAGGAATAATATAATAAGCAATTAAGACACCATTAAACCAAACAAATTATCTCCTCAGTGGTAATTGAACAAGAATACGACTAGATGTAGTTTATTGGTTACCTAAATTCAAATTTCAGCTAGCCCTTTTTACAGTTAATGTGGGAATAAAGGAGTGATTCTCTTTGTTTTCTTGTGGGGCATTAAAGAGGGCAAAAATAGCTCAGATATTATTTTTTTTGATGAAGTAGATCAGATATTGTATTAAAATACATAATTCACATCTTCAAAGTAATGTGATCTTTGAACCACCACCAGTATCCCATCCATCCAAATCTATTACAAAACTGATAAAAAGAACATAACAAAGATTGGAACGATGACTAAAGCCAGCTCATAAAGGTCAATTCATCAGAGTCGATTCTAACTCAACTCTTCTGAAAATATTTCTGTTCTTGTTTTTCTGTTGTTTCTCAATCTTTCTTTTTTATTAGTATTATTTTAAGCTGTTTCTATACTCTACTTTTTGCCAAATCCACTCTTTTCTTTCCTTGATCATGTCTTCTTCACAAAGATATAAGGAACACTCTTAATCTTCACCACAGACCAACTCAGCTTTAATTTTTTTCTACTCCTGTTTATCTTTTCCTTCTTTTTAATGCTTAATCCCCATTCACTCAATAGGAATTAGATTTATCCATCATTTAGGTTCTTGATTATATGAGATGCTCATGTTGCTGAATTGTGAATCAATATTTTAATTTGGCATCCAATTTCCTCAAACCATCAATTGAAAGGAGAAGTGTCCTTTTGAGAGAAAATAGGCACAACACAAAAAGTTGGGGATGAACAACAAATCTGCTTAAGATGGAGCTTGAACTGTTAAGATAAAATGATACTCTCAAACCTCACTTCTTCCAGAACCAAACTCTTTATGCAAGTAGTCCATGTGTTTAGAGATGGGTAGGAAAAGGGAGCTTTTAGATGAAAAATGTTTACCAAGACAATGAAGAGCATAGTTCTCCAAAAACACAAAGAATTACTCCACATGAATAAATGTCCACCATGCTTTAGTACAAGAAGGAAACTTACAGCTAGTACTTGGATAAAACAAACACATTGTAACTTCTATCTGATCAAGGACTACATTGACTATACCTGATTTTTAACGTGTAGGCGACTAATAAGCTTAGCTATCACTTCAGCAACCACATCCTTGTTGGCTGACATCAGCTCAGTAAATACTGATTGTAGCACTAATTTACCTTTTTCCTTCCCATCATCCTCATTCAATTCCAATACCTGCTCTGTGCGTGCAGTACCGACCAATTCGACAATCTCGGGCACAGTTTGAACATTCAACTTAAGCTCCTACAAAAATTGCATAAGTAATTGTAAATCACATTGAACACAACTTTTCCTTTTTCAAATAGTCATTGAATTCTAAGTTCATTTTTCATCTCAAGCTAAGAGGCACATTCTCAAGTGAATCAACCACCTGAATATCTTACAGCATTCTTCTGCATGCATTGTTATGTTGACACTATGATGAGCTTGAGGTCCAGGATAAGCTCCTTTAGGCTTGCAGTCTAACAAAATATGGATGGCAAAACTGGAAGCGGATGTGAATATGCCAGTTTTTAAACACAAGAACAAGCAGTAAGGAACCTTTCATCACCGTTCTAGTAGCTTCTAACCTCCTTTTCCAGATATTAAATATTCTTTTCCTTCTGGTTGTTGGAGGAGAACACTATAAGCTCTCGTTATTATTGTTCAAAAGAGAAAAAATAGCAAATATAATAAACAAAAACACAATTTCCAGCTAAACAACTCCATTAACTCCCTTCGCTCTTAAATCAGACAGGTCCACGAACATACCACCAGGTGGGCTATTTATCTACCACTCCGAAGCACCTCTACCTCTATAATGCAACCCAATTATTACATTAATCAACTAAAACAAGTTGCTTAACTCTATTTTAAGGGGATTGTAAATTTATGGGTGCCTCAAATGTCCTGGATTACGAAGCCTAACATAATTCAAAAAAAATTAACTAGACCTAAGAACCACATAGATGTTTGAGTACCTCGAGACTTATAAATCCACATAATGCCTCAAATTCCGTCAACGCCAATGCCATCTCCGGTTTGTGATTGTCATCCTTATAAACATCCGGAAGCTCACTATGCAGACGAGAGGCTAAATCCTTGTCTGGATGGGCCTGTATGGACAAAGCTTTTGCAACAGATAGTACCTAAAAACTCCAGACATGTTAGAATCTTATCAAAATCATACTAACAGCCAAGTATAAACAGCTTCAACTCGCTCAAAATGCATCAAGTTAAATTAAAACAAATTCAATTGTCCCATTACATGATATTACATACTCAGGTAATTTCTCTTGCCCATTTCCGAAACACCATTACTCAAACTTTTTTTCAAATGATTTTAAATATATCTAAATTTCTTTTTCTATTTTTTTTTTAAAATAAAATAAAATAAGAAGAAATCTATGTTTGACCTGAAACCGAAATTATATAATTTGTCTCTGTAGCTATTTAGGCACGAGTATAATGCTATCAAAGAGCATGATTAAAAATCAGAACTCTAAATAATTTGAGAAGAAATTAGCTTTGCCGACATTTCAAACTCCCTCAAAAAAGTAAAATTTAGTGCAATTTTACCTTGAAGAGAAAAGGAAGGTTAGTACCCCATTTGTTCACAACCTTCTCTCCAAGAACACTAGGGTTGTTTTGAATCCAATTCTTCAATGTTAACTTGTGTGTTTCTCCCTTACCATTAACCAACCCATTCTCAGTTACTTCTACAACATAGGAAGGCCCAGAATCGTGAGTCCCCATCCAAAATTCGGCATAAGGCTTCTCTTGGTCAACATAGTTACCACTATTGCAAGCATACAGCCGTGCTACACGAGATTCCTTCCCGGCTGGTCCCCAATCGTAATTCTTCACGCAACCCATCAACCTCACCAGCCTCCCTCTCCCATCCTTCGCCGACAACAAGTCAGACTCCATAAAGCAGATTAAGTTTTTTCTTAAAATAAAAATAAAAATCTCTCGTGTTTTTTTCCTCTGCGAAAGGCTTAGTAGTCTCTGTGTATGGTACAGAGGAAGGAAAGGGAAATAGTAGCTTCAGTTCAAGCAAAGATGATGAAGATTGAAGAAGAAGAAGAAGAATTTAGAGGGTACAGATGAGCACATGAATGTTGGTGTTGTACCATTCAAGAAAAGAGTGAAGGAGGGAAAGAAAAATTAGTGCGTACGGATTTTACAAGTTTTGGTGTTTATTCTTTATCACACGCAAAGCAGCGGTTTCAAATCTAATTAAGGGAAAACATTTCCTGCCAAACTTAAATATTTCTTCCCTTCCTATCTATATGACCAGGGGCGGTATAGAATATATCGAATTATTATATTATATTAAAAAAATTGATATTGTGATTTTGTTATTATAGTATTAGCTAAGTATATATTTTAAACTTTTTTTATTTATTATCGTTTTTTTATATTTAGAAATAACATATCAAAATATAGAAGATCACATTGAAGTATATTGCTATATAAATAACATATATATTTTATTAAATACTAAACAAATATGCAATTTAGTATTAGTATAAATTAAATGTTTAGAAGTTAAATATAATTTATTAACAAAAGGAGTTGTTTGTACTTTCTTTTGAATATATATTTATATGTATAATGGATTAGTATGATACAATTGAAACCTTTTTTAAATTGTTGAAGTCATAATATATACTCTATTATACGAGTATATATTAGTCAAAGTTGAACAAACTATAATTACTGATTTATCATACCACAAGATATCAAAACCAAATTTCAAAACACTGAACCATATCGAATTAAACTGATAAGATAATGATATAATAATTTTAAAAATCAAATACCAAAATTATGGTAGCAAAGTTTCAAATACTAGTATACTGTTTGTTACATGAACCTTTCTACTTCATTTGTCACATAAACACTTAAAAATTATTTTTAAAAATTTATATCAAATTAACATCAAATAAATAAATTGATGCGAAAGGGATATAGAATTAGATTTTGTCAACACCGAAATAATCAATATTAGTACGTACTAGAAGATTAGATTTTGTCAACTTAAAAATAGTTAATACAAAATTCAATTTGCATAGTGTTAACTATGTAATAGGTTGGGAAAATGTGGTAGTAGTAATTTCCATAGACCGGCTTACTTTACATTTTTTGACAAATTATTTCCACCATTTGAAGTTTGAACCATTGACAGAGTAGACATAAAAATGGTTATATATATATAAAATAAAAATAAAAAATAAAAAAAGCCTCAAAGAACTACTCTAATTAATTAGGAATTAATGATACCTAGTGTTAAAATTTGGTTATTATTGTATAGACCATCTAAATATGGTAGAGTATATTACGTGTTTTAATTATGATAAAGTATATATTTAGACATTCTGAATATTTTATTTCCTTTTACTTTTTAACTTCTTGTGTACAAATAGGATTGTAGTCTCTTGTATTCAAGCGTGAATATAATTATCAATTCTCTAAATTTTCTTATGTTTTCTCTGTCTCGTTTTGTAACACCTAGGTGATTGATTGATTGTTGGATACAGATCTATTTTTAAGCATACATATGACGAAAATCAATTCATTAAAGATAGCAGAGATGGGTATTCTTGTTTGAAGAATATGTGAACATATTATGAGAAATATAAGATTAAGAATGAGATTATATAAGATAAAGTTGAAGTGGTTCTTCGTGGCAAATAATTAAGATGATGAAAGTGATATTAAAACAAATAGTACATGTGAATAAAAGAAGTGTCAATGCACTGATAAGAAGATGTGAGAGATTGAATATAATAGATTTTTAAAAAGGTATGAAGAGGTTGACCCTAGAAAAATATCTTTAGCTTATTAGAAAAATGATCTTATATAAGAAAATTTTAAAAAATCGAAGGTAAAGGGAAAATGATAATAGGATAGCTCATGCGCATTGTAATATTAGTTGGCATATGCTAATTATATGCATAGTGCTATTTGTTATTTCATTTGTTATGTTTATTTTGTTGTTTTGTTATGTGTTTTGTTTTTTTCTATCATACTTAATTCCATGTGTTTTAAATTAACTATCTATCAAAAATAAATTTTATATCTCACAAAAATAAATATACAAATATTTTTATATATTCTATCATTCTCAAATTTCGACTCAAACTACATAGTAGAGATAGTTGATAAGTTTAAAGTAGGGGGAGGAAGATGAGCACATAAATATGGAATTGCTGAAGAGTTACGCAGTTTGTTTTAAGATTCTGAGTCGGTGGGTCGGTAGTGTTGATCGTGTGTGGTCATCATCACATGCACATCCACAATAACAGAATTTTGGACCTTTACGTATTTATGTTAAATAATAATAAAAATATCTAACTTCTACTATGGTTTCTTCTTTTTTACTTTTTTTTATTTTTATGATATATAAACTATTGGTTGAAAATCTACTGTTTTGATCTCATTCAATATAGTAATAAATTTGAATGTTAAATACTCGGTCTGAAATTACTTGTTTTATTTTGTTTTTTAGTTCATTTTAATTAACTTTTTTCTTGACATATTTAATATTATAAAATTAACGAATATTTTAATATATTTTTAATTTTAAATCACAAAATTCAAAGTTGATTTTACTTTTTTAAACACAATATCAAATCAAAATTAAAAAAACAAATTAAAATACGAAGAAGTAAAAAATTCAGTGAGCGTCTTAAACGATAGTTTAGCTGTTTTGCTCATGGCTACTTACTTGTATATTCTTTGTTTTGTTTATAATATTATGATGCAATTTTAGATCCTAGCGATGCATGTTTATTTTGTGACCATAGAACAAAAAGCAAATCCTCAATGCGTTAAATGGATAAATGTTCATTCATTTTCAATTAAAACTTTGTATTTATTATTTAAAATGGACTTCTCACCGTAAATTTAAATTAATCAAATTTAAAGGATAATTTTATTTTATTTAAAAAAAAAATGTAACCGTGTCACGCTTCTAATGCTTCATGTTCGTCTAGAAGATATCTAGATTTGGGGCCAAAAAAGAAGACTACGATTTGGCAAGCTGGCGTGAACTTTTATAATTGGAAGAATATATGCTGAGTTTTTTTTTTCTTCAAAAAAAATTCATTTAAATGTCTTATCTTGAGGTACACCTTATTAAAATGAGCAACTTTCACATATAGCAAACACAAAAATTATATTTGTATGTTATAACTATAGTTTGCATAATTGTGTTTCATAGCAAACTTTATGATTGTTATGGCTATTTCGCTATACATATATACAAAAGAAGCTGGCTATTTCGCTATACATATATACAAAAGAAGCAATTGTATAATTTGTTTCGATATACATATACAAAAGAATCAATTGTGTAATTTGTGTTTGTATAAAGTTGTAATGACCCGGAAGGTCATTTTTGGAAATTTTGAACTATTCGTTTAACTTTAGATAATTAGTTGATGGGTAAGTGTAGATATTTGACTTAATCGGTAGTTAATAGGCTAAAGTGATCATTTATTAAGAACCTATACCACTTGACCTATATTTATTAAAATAATTTAATGGAGTTTGTCACTTTAAATTTATAATTATTATTATTCTTTAAAGAAATAAAAACTACCCTAAAAGGTGTGTGGTTGCCGCATCTGCAACGAAGAGGACGACCTCCTGGTAAGCAATTTTTCAAGTGTGTGCCTGCATACAATTATTTTATTGTTGCATATATACAATATATAACTCAATTCGTATTAAAAGAGATTAGATAAGAAGTGTAGGTTTTAAAGTTAACCAATCCGTAGTGTTTCGAAGTTTAACGGGGGCAAGGTTTTAATGTACACTATTATTAACCAATGATAATAAGGGGTAACGAATTAATTGATGAGTGATGGTTAGTTAGTAATTTAGTTAATGATTAGTCTACTGATTGGGATATACCATGAGTGGGTAATGATGATTTTGAAATAGATATAGTGAGTATATTGATTTCTGCAAATTTCTAGTTCCAGCGAGTAACATACTGTTTTCTTTTTGGACCTTGATATTTTCTTATTTTCCAATTTCTTATAATTATCGCATTATGATTTAAATTTTTATCTATTAAATATTGATATATTATATTATATGAAAACTATTAGGGTTGTATTATTTGGAGAAATTGAAACTTACTCCTAGACTTAAAACTTGGAAAATATGATAATTGAAATGTTAATTGGCATCAAGATTAGGAACTTGGTTGTATATTTGAGTGAGTTTTTGAGTCTAGACTAAATATAGAAATGTAGGTGTTGTTAGTCTTGAAATCTTATTGTGATCATTTATTTGAATAGATTGCTTTGAGTTGGAAGTTCAACAAAAAGGGGAAGGCTCAAGTTTCGGAGTGAATTCTTGATTGATTGAGGCAAGTGGATTTCTAAACCCTTGTTATGTGTATGGAATTCGTGTGTTTCCTTGTAATATGTGTTTGGAGGTAATGAGACTTGGTGATGGGTTGACTTGTCCACATTGATTAATTCTAATAATGAAAAATGAGTAATAAAAGGCAATGTGATTAATTGTTTGTGTGTGATGTGTTGAGAATTGTCTGTGACGGACATTGGTACGAGTACCTGTGTTATAAAAGGGAAAGTTTGTTACTATAAAATGCGGATTGTAATTCGAGAATGCCAAGCATATGGGCATTAGTTGATATCATGTTATTGACTTGATTTATTATGTGTGATTGTGTTCTTTATTGAACCTGTATACTAGTGATAGTTGAGGTGATTACATATAATATTGATATTTGATTGAGATGCATCATCCCTTTTATTGAAATCATATTGTGCACATGCATTGACATGAAATTGAGTATAAGTTGGGCACGTGGAGATCGTCCGTGTTGGGGATGGTGAGATGTTAAGTTTATAATTTGGGCACGTGGAGATCGTCCATGCGAAATTTATTTGATTTATGGTAGTGCGTTGAGATCGTCCGCACAGACACGTGGAGATCGTCCGTGTCGGTATATGGACCTCGGGAGTTCCCCATGGGTCATGAACTCTTGATGTATTTCCGAGGATTATCATGTATATACAGTTGAGAGAGTACTTGGTATTTTGAGGCATATCATTTCATGATGTCATATTGCATTGCATCCCATGACTTCCTTCATTCTTGATGATTATGTGTTTTATTGGTGGTTGGAAAGTACTTGATGTTTGATTACCTCTATTTGATGAACTTGATCTTGTATGTTGTTGATATTTGTGAGTGCCTTTTTCTGAAAGTTGTGATTGATGAATATTGAGTTTGTTGTTGAGGATATGTAATTTGTTAAAGTGATTGTTGTTGAGCTGGGTGCTATGTAAATTGTGAATTGTGAATTGTTAGGTTGGGCTAGTTTTATGCAGGTTGTAGTTGTGGAGGTTCGGTTGGGATGTAAGGAGTACCCGTATTTTATTCCCTTAGCCTGTGTTTAGAGGTGTACTTGCTGAGTACCGTGTGGTTTGGTACTCACCCCTTGCTTCTACAATTTTTTTGTAGGTTACGAGCCTAGATTTTGTGATACTTTCCATTCTCTTATTTTTCGAGGCTTCTTGGAGATTTGTGAGGTAGCTGTTTGTCATCTCAGCGAACCTTCTTACTCCTATTTATGATATTGTTCTATTTTAGAGACAACATAATTTAAGACTTACGTTTTCTTTCAAATCTATTGTAATACTTTAGAGGCTTGTACACGTGACAATCAGATTTTGGGGGGGTATTTTTGAGTTAATTATGAAATTTCCGCATTTTATTGTAATGGGTGAGTGTTAGGCTGACTTGTCTTGGTGGGATAAGACGAGTGTCATCACGTCCATTTTTGGGTCGTGACAAAAGCGAGAAAAAGACAAAGTCAACAGAGAACTGGGCAGGGGAATATTTGTATTGTATAATTACAAGTGTAGAGGATGAAGATTTATGTATTTGCATGTGTATATACAATTTCCTCTCGCTTTATACAAACGGAAACGCAATTTATACATTTTTTTTTGTATAAAGCGAGAGAGGCGAGGGAGAGACTGGCGAGCGAGATCTGGGAGAGTGGCGAGCAAGATCTGAGAGAGGGGAACAAAAATACATGTATATATACAATTTTCTCTTGCTTTATACAAACGCATTTTATACATTTGTGTTTGTATAAAAGTGAGAGAGGTGAGGGAGAGACTGCCGAGAGTGGCGAGTGAGATTCACCATGGGGAGAGGCGAAATAGCAACAGTTTGCTACGGGGTACAACTAAATCAAATTATGGTTATGACATTTAATTTGAATTAATAGTTTGCTATTATATACAATTTTCCCTATTAAAATTTGTACCTAATAAAACCCCTTAAAATACATTTAGTCAAAAACAACAACCGCTGGAATTTACACGTGATGATGTGAAAAAACGAAACATCAACAAAAAAAAAACGTTTTTGAGGATAGGCAATAAAATAGGATGAGGTGCTGAAGCTGAGAAATACTCTATTACAATTTACAAGTTCAAACAGTCTTTCTATTAGGATTTGTTTTCAATTATTTTCAATTTTATTATAATCGTATTTTTCATCATTTTCATCACGTTGATGTTACGTGTAATAATATAAATTATGCATATTAAAAAATTTAAACATGAGATCTCAAATAATGTGATTAAGACATAGCTATGGTTCAGGAAAGTACTCATTTTTTAAGTATATATTTCAGTACTACTGTGGTTTCAATGCTTTTAGGAAGAGTTTAATCTGACTCGGAAAAGTTCACAAAGTTAATAGTTAGTCGGTCAGTTAGAATAATTATATTTGCTTGTCAAATATATGTATTAAAAATATATATATTCTATTTTGTATAAAAAATATATACTTTATATACCTTATAATAATATGCGTAAAGAATACATTTGTCGGCTGTTATTTTGTAGGGCGATAATATACTTTTCCTATTTATTTATGAAGGTAGAAGATGTTTGATGATTGAGCTTGGGTATAACCTGTCAATTTTAAGACATGTTGAGTTAATTAAGTGGTGCTACTAAGAAAAAAAGTGATTAATTTTGTGCCAAACTTTTTAAGAAATTAGGTAAGAGTATAATATGCAAAAATAGTGTGTCAAAACAAAATGGTGAGGCAAATAATTCAATGTAGGGTGTGTTTGGTATAGTGCAGTGAAAATACATTTCAGAAAATACTTTTAATAAATCAAGTCATTTTCTTAATATTTGGTTTCCATAAAAAAAAATTTAAGGTAAAAAAAAAATTCTTAATAATTCAAGGGAAAATTGTATATAATAGCAAACTAATAATTCAAATTAAATGTTATAACAATAGTTTGATTTAATTGTATCTTATAACAAATTGTTGCTATTTCGCCTCTCTACTGGTGAATCTCGCTCGCCACTCTCGTTTTTATACAAATGCAAATGTATAAAATGTGTTTGTGTTTGTATAAAGCGAGAGAAATTTGTATATATACATATATTTTCGTTCCCCTCTCCCAGATCTCGCTCGTCACTCTCCCAAATCTCGCTCGCTCACTCACCTCTCGCACTTTATACAAAAACGTAAATGTATAAAATGCGTCTGTGTTTGTATAAAATGAGAGAAAATTGTATATATACATATATTTTCGTTCCCCTCTCTCCCCTCTCCCAGATCTCGCTCGCCACTCTCCCAAATCTCGCTTGCTCACTCGCCTCTCTCACTTTATACAAACACAAATGTATACATTGCGTTTGTGTTTGTATAAAGCGAGAGAAAATTGTATATACAAATACAAATGCATATATTTTCGTCCTATCCACTTATGATTATATAAATACGTACGATCTTCCCCTGCCCATTTTTCTTTTGTCTTTCTCTCTTTCTCACTTTATACAAACACAGATTATATAATTGATCTTTTGTATATGTATACCAAAGCAGATTATACAACTACTTTCTTTTGTATATGTATAGCAAAATTATACAACTGCTTTATTTTGTATATGTATAGCGAAATATACATATTTATGTTTGTTATGGAGCGCAATTATGCAAATTATAGCTATAGCATACAAATATGATTTTTATGTTTGTTATATGTGGAAAGTTGCTCATAAATCAATTCGTGCATAGTTGGGCCAGTTCAAATACTCAATTTAGCAGCCCAGCTTGCAATGAGGCCCATGCAGTAATCGACAGCCCAATAAACTTCACAGAGATTTACACAAATTGGATATTTAGGGCTCGTTTGGCCATGCGATATAATATCATGATATGGAATCATGATATGATATCATAATATAGAATTATGAGATAAAATTAAAATTTTGTTTGGACATGAGATATAGAATTTTTGTGTTGTATGTTTTCTCATAAACATAAGAATCTCATAAGTGGTAAAACTATTAAAATAGCTCCAAATGTTTATTCAATCTTACCAAATAAACAAAAATTTATAAAATCGCATAATAAATTATTACAAAGTTATTTGTTCTCCACTTAGGTAATTGTTTCATCAAACTTTAATTCAATAAAAAAAGTTGAACATAAATTGTAGTGTTTTAGTCTTTAATATAATTTTCTCACATAGTACGGACAATTTCCTCATGTTAAACTTGCATTTCTCGATCATGTGACCGAGAAGACAAACCAACATTGTTACTTTGAGCCATTTGTTGGTCAATATTATCCGCAACTATATTTTCATGCTCATAGACCATAAATATTTCATCAGTCCTTTGGTATTCTCGCAAATAATTATGTAACATTGCACAAGCTATGACAATTTCCACTACATCAATTTGATCTGCTCTGTTGTTCAAATAGATATAACTATAAGTTGTAATAAATACAAAACGGTAGAAGTAATAAATTAGGTGTTGGAATAATGAAGATAACAAATTTATTACTCAGCAATCGGTTGGTGTGAGTCAAAGTGACTGTATGTTGGTGAGAATAATAAACTTTTTGTCGGTGAAAATAATAAATTTTTAAAAATGATGATGTCATTATAAAATTTATTTACATATGAAATAAATGGTTAGTAGATATAAATGTGGGGTTGTTTTAACAAAATATAAACTTGTGGATCAAATTTTGTATTAAAAATATCTCAAATCATGATATGGAATTTCCATATCATTGTTTTTGGAGAATATAGAATCACATCTCATGATATGGAATCAACGTAAAATCGCATGTCCAAACGCTCATGGCCAAACACCTACTTAGGGCCCGTTTGGCCATGTGATATGGTATCATGATATGATATCATAATATGGAATTATGAGATGAAATTGAAGTTTTGTTTGGACATGCGATATGAAATTTTCGTGTTGTATATTTTCTCATAAACATAAGAATCTCATAGGTTGTAAAACTATTAAAATAGCCTCAATTGTTTATTCAATCTTTACCAAATAAACAAAAATTTATAAAATCGCATAATAAATTATTCCAAAGTTATTTGTTCTTCACTCAAGTAACTGTTTCATCTAACTTTAATTCAATAAAAAAAATTGAACATAAATTGTAGTGTACTAGTCTTTAATATAATTCTCCCACATAGTACAGGCAATTTCCTCACGTTGAACTTGCATTTCTCGATCATGTGATCGAGAAGACAAACCAACATTGTTACTTTGAGTTGTAATAAATACAAAAAGGTAGAAGTAATAAATTAGGTGTTGGAGTAAATGAAGAGAACAAATTTATTACTCAACAATCAGTTAGTGTGAGTTAAATTGACTATATGTTGGTGAAAATAATAAATTTTATGTCGGTGAGAACAATAAATTTTAAAAAGTAATGATGTGATTATAAATTTTATTTACATATGAAATAAATGGTTAATAGATATAAATATGGGATTGTTTTAACAAAATATAAACTTGTGGATCAATTTTTGTATTAAAAATATCTCAAATCATGATATGAAATTCCCATATAATTCCATATAAAAAAAAAATAGCTTTGAAAAGTGAATAGTCTTAAATTTTTGGTCCTACTCTATGAGCAAGTTTTAACAAATTTTGACTATTCATCTGGAAGTTTTCTCTACGAAGTAAATAGGATCAAAAGCTTAAGACTACTCATTTTCAAAGTCATTTGGTATAAATTCTTCTTAATATTTAATTCTTTCAAAAAAGAGTTTTGTAAAAACAGATTTACGATCATGCTTACATAGAAAAGTCCCAATGAATTAGAAGAATTTCAAATTGACGGATAAAACTTATCGTGTCATAATAATTATCAAAAAAAATTCTGAACAACAAATCAACACCATTTTTATCAAAATCCTAATTATCATCAAAATTGACGACAATAACATTGGTATAAAAGCTTTACAACTTTAAAATTGGCCCAAATCAACTCCATATTTGATATACAACCTTCTACTATATAAATACTAAATAACTTCCAACCTTAGATACAACGTAAGCCTTCAAAATTTAGTAGACCGCTTTACATTTTCTCAACAAGTTTTTTTAAAACATAACACAATCAAACAATGATGTTCTCTAATTTTACTCAACTAAACAATCCACAAATTTATTAAGAATAAATAATAGGGAAAAATGACAAATATACCTCCGAACTATCGTAAATAGTATGCAAATACTCTCCATCATACTTTTAGGACATTGGTGCCTCTGTCGTCCAAAAACTAGAGCATATATACCCTTTATACTAAAGGACATACACGTGTCATAATCTTATCCACCGATCCAACATTTATCAACGGATAAGATTGCGCCACGTGTCCCTATTTAGTTTTCCGTTAGAGTGAAGGGCATATATGCTCTAGTTTTTGGACGACAGGGGCACCAATGTCCCAAAAGTATGACGGAGGGTATCTGCATACCATTTACGATAGTTCGGGAATATATTTATCCTTTTTCCCTAATAATATAATCTCAATAAAACATTATACACCTAAATCTAATAAAATATAAGTCTTCAATTTTCTCAAATAAATAATAAATCTTCAATTTCCACTATTTAGTTCTTACCGTACATTTTGAATTTTGAGTTTTAAATTTATAAATTAAAAATATTTAAGATAAGTGTCAAAAACACAACTAAATTATTCCTTTTTTTATATCTAAACTATTGAGAGTGTAAATATCATACATAAACTATCACTTATTAGTTTGAGAAACACACTTCAGTGGTGTGTATTACTCTCTCTCTTTTATTTGAAAAAATCTTGACAAATAACATTCCACATCGATAAAATATTCCACCTTGACAAAAATTAAATAATAAACTATTAATATTAATTAAAAATTAAAGATTAAAGTATTACTATCCCAAAAAAATAAAAATTAAGTATTTATCTTACCCCACTCCACCACCTCCGCCCCCACCCCCACTCCCGGACAATCCCCCGCACTTTCTTTTTTATATATAAAATATTTTTAAAAATTCATACTTCANCCCCCCAAAAAAAAAAAATTAAAAATCACCCACTCAGTCCCCCAAACAAATTGATCTTATTTAATTTATTTTAAAAAAATAAAAATTCTATTGCATCCTATTTAACCCTCCGCTCCTAATTTATTTATTTATTTTACACTTTTTTTGTTTTGTGTTAGATATGTATGTATATATATATATGAATTTTTTTTCTACTTGTGTACCGAATATAACATCAATAAAAAATTTATTTAAAAAAAATCTTGCGGCGGCAAGTAAAAAATATTTTCGATATGTACATATCTAACACAAAACAAGAAAAAAAATTGAAAGCGAAGGGTTAGGTGGAGTGGGCAGAATTATTTTTGTAAGAAAAATTAAATAATATCTAAATTAGTATTTGAAAAGGCGGGGGGGGGGGGGGG
>NW_026036370.1:0-222 GCF_019186545.1 Solanum stenotomum
AATGAGAAGAAAAGAAACAAATAGGGCCAAATGAAACTTGGTTGCTTGGTTACTACTTCCAGCCATAATTGTTAATTGATCAATCAACTTAATTACTACTATATGTTTTCTACAAAGCTTTAGCTTTTCTTAATTTCTAGCCTCTTAAAATGGGGAAATTAGTGAATATTATATAGGCTAAAACTCTCATTGGAAAGACCAAAAAATGAAGTAGATATCAAA
>NW_026036371.1:0-590 GCF_019186545.1 Solanum stenotomum
TCATAGTACGGGGCGACAGACAACTTGTACTTCCTCTGCCAGGTATTCGAGGTATTCGCCCATATGCACCCATTCGGGTCTTGAGACAGTTTGGAAGAAGACAGACTACACCTCCAGAAGCATACTACCGCATCTATGTGTTCGACATCGGGGATGATAGAGTGCCTGAGGCTTCAGAGATGTTGAGAGAATGGAAAAGAGCAGTGCGAATGAACAAGGACACTATTGCCATAGATCGATTTAATGCGGGGTATGATGAAACTTACAAAGCTTGGTTGAAGCGCAATATACAGGGTATCTCTTTCTCAGTTCCAAACATTTACCGCAGTGTAGAGGATAAAGAGTCCAAAGCTTTGATAGAACTGAGAGAGGTAAGAAGAGAAGCCCAGGAAATGCACAAGGAATTTCTCCGAAAGCAAGAAGAGGATAAGTACGCCCTCGAGAGCGTAACTCAAGAACTAGAAAGCTTGAGAAGCGATTTGGGAGAGCTTAACTTATGGATTGGAGATAAGAAAAGCGGAATGTGCCTCGAAGATTGGGAAGAGAAAGGTCGCCGGAGCGTAGGATACTTGCTAATGATTCAATATAGG
>NW_026036372.1:0-481 GCF_019186545.1 Solanum stenotomum
GATCTCATGTCGCAATTTGACTCTCTCCGTTGTTTCTCAATGCTATCGACCCACGTCATAAATCAACAGTCAACCGTACTGTATGATAGTGATATTGGAGAGTACTTTTCCTTCTTTCGCCAATAATACATAATGGTAACATGCTGTTACCAAATGAAAAGCCATTAAAAATGTTTTTAATGTATACAGAATGTTTATAAATTTCATTCTATCAATTTGTTTAATGCATTGTTCATGAACGTTTATTTTTAAGCCAAAATTCATTCAATAATCTTCTTTCCCTTTTGATTTGTCTGGATCGCCCTTTTCTTTGCTTCATTTTTTTTCTCTTTCTGATCCTTCAACTGAGATGAATTACCCATCGCCTGATTTTCAACAATTTTAGACGGGGCTGTTTGAGTTGATATATTGAAAGTTGGAGCATGAACTTCATAAGTAGAGGTTCCTTCAGTCAATCTGGGACTCTTTCGAGGCGTTTCAA
>NW_026036373.1:0-503 GCF_019186545.1 Solanum stenotomum
GCAGAGCGTAGCATGAGTACCAAAACACAGGTACCCAGTAGGCATCATAGGCCGACTGAGCAAGACAAGCAAAAGTGAACTGAAATGCAAATAAAGGGTCACATCAAGTGCAAAGAGTAGTAAATGGGGGTATGTACACGAGCGTACAGGCAACAAAGACAAGCAATCTAACTAACTCCGCCGGGCTCCCATAAACCCGACGGGTACGCTCGTGCACAATAAAAGAAACCACCTGCACGGACCCCCATAAGCCCAGCAGATGCATCGGCAGTTGAAGTAAAATAATGGAGCTAGAAGGTCTATCACAATATTACCAATTTCTGGACTTTTAACTGAACCATTCCCAATTATATTTCCAGATCTCATTACATCCCGGACTTTAATCGGAATCTCTCCAACCTCCAAAACCTCAACCTACAGATGAGAATAATCAAGACTAACTGAAGCTTTAGGGAGGAATTGGGAAGACACCACATGCAAGCTGGACTACGGACTCGAACCGG
>NW_026036374.1:0-503 GCF_019186545.1 Solanum stenotomum
ACTACTTTTTAATCTTTTAAAAAAGCTTTATTGGTTTGATTTTAATTTTGACGAATAACTGACTGAAACTGACCCGTGAACACCCCTACTTACGTGAATAAGGTCATATATGATATATCTACTTCCTCTGTCCATTTTTATGTTCACTATTCTTAAAATAAATATTCCTGAAAGGCGAAAAAAAACTCCAAATAATCATGAATTACAAAAGTAAAGAACATTGGCATGATAAAATTAAAGAGTTTTATTTAGAAAGATAATTATATAAGAACGTAATATGGTATTAATTATGCGCGCACAAAGTAGACACTAAGGGTGTGTTTGGTATGAAGGAAAATGTTTTCCATGGAAAATGTTTTCCTAGAAAATGTTTTCCTGGAAAACAAGTTGATTTTTGACTTATTTTCTCATGTTTGGTTGGTGAGTAGAAAATATTTTCCGGAAAAGATTTTTAGTGTTTGATTTATGAATGATATTTTTTTTTTTAGAAATATCTTTTATTT
>NW_026036375.1:0-812 GCF_019186545.1 Solanum stenotomum
TTCAGTTATACCTGCATTAATGTTACAACTTTATTCATTAATAAAGATATATATAAATAACTAAACAAATGTTTGTTATGAGACAATTACCACTCAAACTCCAAGTTGATTTGATGAGCGCCTTCTCTTGTAATTGTAGAAAGGTTGGGTAAGGCTACGAACAATATGCACTGTTGTTCCCGTCCTTCCCCAGACCCTGCGCAGAGAGGGCGCTTACCGTACGGAGCTTCCCTTTTTTGACTTGTAATTGTAGAAATGTTGGGTAAGTCTACTGATAGCCCCTTCTGGCTCGACCCTTCACCTAACCCCACACATAGTGTGGACTTGTCACACTGGGCTTCCCTTTCTTGTCTTGCAAATGCAGTTGATCCGAGGACTGTAAAGCTTTTCAATGCACTGTGCCAAGACATGTACTCACTACGTTTGTAACGTTTGGTACCGTCTCTGTTCCAACCTTCCAGCTCATTCATTAGGACCTACAAATTCATAACATAAGTGTAGATAAAGAGAAGTGAAGATGAGAAATTATTTACTCATTATAATATCGCAGAATACCTGTATAAAGTCATGTTTTCGGGCATCTGAATTCACTGTCACCACTAAGGTCCGCGGATGGAAGTAACCAAAAAATTCAGCAAGAAATGATTCATATCTCGGTTTCAATGAAGATTGTATTACCAAATTTATATGCTTGATACAAAGTGGTTCAAGGTTGCTTTGAAATGTTACTTCTTCCTTCATAGACAATGAAAAATAATATTCAACACGAAATGACTTGTCATACATGAAAGGAAATCGAATGGGAAAATAAT
>NW_026036376.1:0-938 GCF_019186545.1 Solanum stenotomum
TAACGCCAAATCTTTAAAGCAAAAACCACAGCGACCAATTCAAGATCATGGGTTGGGTAATTTTTTTCATGAACCTTAAGTTGCCTAGAAGCATAGGCTATAACCTTACCACTTTGCATCAACACACAACCCAAACCAATACGGGAAGCATCACAATAAACAACAAAACCTTCTAACCCATCTGGAAGTGACAAAATAGGAGCGGTCACAAGCCTTTCTTTCAAAGTTTGGAAGCTTTCCTCACACTCATCCGACCACACAAATTTAGCCTTCTTTTGAGTCAACTTAGTCATAGGAGAAGCAAGAGAAGAAAACCCTTCCACAAATCTCCTATAATAACCTGCTAAACCCGAGAAACTCCTTATATACGACGGGGTCAAAGGTCTAGGCCAATTCCTAATAACATCGGTCTTCTTAGGATCCACCTTAATACCATCCCCCGACACCACATGGCCTAGGAAAGCAACTTCCTTCAACCAAAACTCACACTTTTCATATTTAGCGTACAACTTCCCTTCCCTCAATCTTTGGAGTACAACCCTCAAGTGACCCTTGTGCTCTTCCTCACCCCGAGAATAGATCAAGATGTCATCTATAAACACCACCACAAAAGAATCAAGGTAGGGTTTGAAAACCCTATTCATCAAATCCATAAAGAGAGTCGGAGCATTAGTCAACCCGAAAGACATCTCCACAAACTCATAGTGCCCATACCTAGTACGAAAGGCCATCTTAAGAATATCAAACTCTCTCACCTTCACTTGATGATACCCTGACTGAAGATCAATCTTAGAGCAGTGACTAGCCCCATTCAATTGGTCAAATAAATCGTCAATCCTTGGAAGAGGATACCTATTCTTGACGGTGACCCTATTAAGTTGTCGATAATCAATACACATTCTAAGTAACTCATCTTTCTTCTTCACAAACAAAATCGG
>NW_026036377.1:0-948 GCF_019186545.1 Solanum stenotomum
CTAGGGGGTACTCTCGGGTCGTGACAAGATGCTATCCGGACACTCGTGTTGTTTGTCTCCATTGCCAGCCTCATGCCTTCCCCCACCACTTGGGCACGGAAAGAAAGATTTTGGACTACTATGGTTACCTCTCTCCCCTCAATAACCACATTGAAAGAGAGAGTGTGTCCTTGTAAATTCAGTTTCAGCCACAACATTAGGTCTACATTTGGAGATGGGCTAGGGTGGTGTATATTGGAGTGTTGTTCAGAGGGTGAGTGGAATCGGGTTGGTCGATGTTTTCCATTGTTTGGAACCTGGTTTGGTAGTGAGTTTGGAGGGCTTGGTGTATTGAGGATTGAGATCTTATTTGGGAGTTGAAAAGGGTTTGTGGCATTATGTTTAGGAGCTATTAATTCTATGGTGATGTAATCTATCGATATATTCATTATTTTTGTTTGAGTGGAGTTATTGCTAGGAGTAGTATTTAACATAAAGGGGTTAGAAATACTAGGAATATATGATCTATTCTCCTCCTTGGCCTTTACTGTGTTTGGTAAATCCGTTTGAGATCTTGTAAGGGGATTTTATCTTTTCTAGGATCTTTATATCCACCTCGAATTGAGATAATCCACCTCCTTACCTCATAGGATTGACAAGGTAAGGTCTAGCCCTCCTTGCTTATACTTATTTTTATTAAGGATTTTTGTTTTAATAAAAAACTGTTAGACGTTTTGTCTAGTGGTATAAATTCAAAAAAAATAAAAGATAATCTAGTTGGTCTACAACTGTCTAGGGGAACAATGTTGGAAAGGTCCACATGTTTTTAATTCTTTTGCTCCGTCAATGGAGTTGATATATGTGTGTTGAGCTTTGAAAGCTTCTCTAGGACATTTCCATTTTGTGTGGAGGAGAATGATATAGGGTTATAGCTTCTAGGGCAAGTCATTAAATGAGGATGGTGAGGGG
>NW_026036378.1:0-306 GCF_019186545.1 Solanum stenotomum
TCATTGCTTAGGTGCCTGTTTCAAGCCACATAGGGATTTAGTAAGTTTACATACTTTGCTTTCTTGGCCTGCTTCAACAAAAGGCTCGGGTTGATCCATATAAATTTCCTCATTTAGGTCTCCATTTAAAAAAGCAGTTTTTACATCCATTTGATGAATTTGCAAATCAAAAATTGCAGCCATAACAATTAAAAGTCTTATGGATGTAATTCTTCTTACCGGTGAAAAAGTATCAAAAAATTCTAGGCCTTCTAGTTGTTTAAAACCTTTTGCAACTGGCCTAGCCTTGTATTTATCAATAGATCC
>NW_026036379.1:0-321 GCF_019186545.1 Solanum stenotomum
AAACTACTCAAACTTACTCAACTCAAAAGTTAGATACTGGACTCAGAGACAGATACTCAACTCAAAGATATATACTCAACTCAAAGATAGATACTCAACTCAAGATAGATACTCAACTCAAGATATATACTTAACTCAAAGATACTTAACTCAAGGATACTCGACTCTTGAATAACTGAACTCAACCTGACTGACTTCTTTCAATATAAGGCAATTTAAAACAAGTGCGATATAAAGAAAGACTGTTTAAAACATGCTATAAACTCTGTGTGTATACAAGGATACAATAAGCATGAGATGTATATAGAAATACAATTGAAC
>NW_026036380.1:0-372 GCF_019186545.1 Solanum stenotomum
TCAGGCCATGAACAGTTTTTCGCCCTAACGACCTAAGTCTTTGGTTACTTCACTGTATTGAGTCTTCTGCTAGCCTTATTTGCCAAAATCCGCTTTTACAGTCAAATTTTGAAAAATAAGTTTTTCCTTTTGCTAGGTTAATTAGATTATTTTTATTTGGAATAAAATATCCATCAAATAAACAGTTTTTATTTAGCTCTTTATAGTTTATAACCATTCGAGCTTTCCCTCTTTTTATTTCAGCATGGTTTCTTACCATAAATGCTGGGCTACTATGGGGGCTTTTACTCATTCTTATTAATTTTAAGTTGAGTAATTCTTTAATTTGAATTTTAAATTCAATGTTATCATCCTCATTATAGAGCATGGGTT
>NW_026036381.1:0-203 GCF_019186545.1 Solanum stenotomum
AACTAATGCAACATATACTCGAGTAGGCCATATACCAGAGTATGAGTTCTTTGTCAAGTCCACCTGGAAATCCATTATAATGGAAATTCAGTTATCCTTCAATGTTACTGCTGCAGCAATGCTATCATTACTTCTTTGATCCTCTCATCAATAAGTGATCATAGGAACTGATGGAAAAATTCTCCCAGATATATACAACACTT
>NW_026036382.1:0-612 GCF_019186545.1 Solanum stenotomum
TTTAGTGTATGCTCAGGGGGAAGAGATACATAAAACAACCAACATAGAGGTCGAAGCAATAGCTATAAGAGAAACTATTTACCATTGTCTATATATAGGGATTGGTGAAATATAGATATAAACTGATTCTTTGATGCTAGTCAATATTCTATCAGGTATATGGAAAATTCCATGGCAGATTGAAATATTGGTGGAAGATATCAAACAATTTGCTCGATTAATACAAGTCAAATTGAGGCATATCTATAGAGAAGGTATTACTATGGCGGATTGTATAGCTAATCTATCCTTTAACGGGGCAAATAGATTCAGTTGTACATCTTTCACAGAACTACCTACTAATGCAAAGAAAATCCTCAACCTCAACAAGCATCAAGTAGCAAATTTGAGAATCAAAACTAAGAAGATCAATCAAGATACCAATGGGGGAAGGGAAAACATTCTAAAATGAAAAAGAATGACACAAATTTGAAAAATACATTCTTAGGGCAAACAAATGCGAGAAAAGGGATAATTTTCAACAGGGAAGATACAAAATGCTTACTTACTGGAAAATGCAGTGTGAAGAGGACATAATCCAACTGTGGTGCAATGAATAAACACCCACATGAT
>NW_026036383.1:0-699 GCF_019186545.1 Solanum stenotomum
ATTGTTGTTACAAAAGTTAAATAATAATATGTTAAAAAATATTGAGGATAAGCGGGTCAAATTGGATGGGTCATAACCCAGTTGATTTTTAACCCATTTTAGCCCAAAGTAAACTTTGATGGGTCATGACCAACCCGATTTCTGTTTCAACCCATTAAGCAAACTATAGCTATATAGTGCCTAATGTTTGCTAATTTTGAATGTTTTCCTTTTTACTATCTTCAATGTCAACTCAACTCGCTCATTTGATATCCCTATTTAATACTCTCTAAAAATGAAGATACAAAATCAAAATTTAAATTTGCGAGTTTATCACGCCATAATTAATTTAGCGTATTAAACAATTATTATTAATACTAATATTTTAGTGAACAAATCAAATGAAACTATTTAATTCAGGTAAATAGATAAATTAAACGTGAAAAATGGTCTGTATATTATATATTTACACAAAAAATTATACGAGTTAACTATAGTTGAGTTATAAATTGGGGATAAGGCACAAGTACCCCCTAGACTATGACCGAAATTCAAAAAACACACCTTAACTAACAACGGTCCTATTACCCCCCTCCCCCAAGCCCAATTTCTTTTTGTAGTTTTGTATACTTTTCGGCTTACGTGTCATCCAATCATATCCCATGCGCCTCAATTACATGGAGTCACAGAGTGTACCATGTAAACCAAAAGGTGTATAAA
>NW_026036384.1:0-649 GCF_019186545.1 Solanum stenotomum
TGTCACTACCGGATGGGCTTGAGAGATTCGTCGTGTATTGTGATGCTTCTAGAGTTGGCTTGGGTTGTGTCCTAATGCAAAATGGTAAGGTGATAGCCTATGCTTCTAGACAACTCAAAGTGCATGAAAAGAACTATCCTACGCATGATCTTGAATTAGCCGCGGTGGTGTTTGCTTTAAAGATTTGGCGTCATTACTTGTATGGGTACATGTTAATGTGTTCACCGATCATAAGAGTCTTCAATATGTCTTCACCCAAAAAGATCTCAACTTGAGACAAAGAAGGTGGCTAGAATTTCTTAAAGATTATGATATGAGTGTGCATTATCATCCCGGTAAAGCTAATGTGGTGGCGGATGCTTTGAGTAGGGTGTCTATGGGTAGCCTAGCTCATGTTGATATTGGTGATAGGGAAATGGCTAGGGAGGTGCAGTGGTTGGCAAGGTTGGGGGTTAGGTTGGAAGAGGTTGGTAATGGTGGTGTGGTCGTTGTTGATGGTGCTAGGTCTTCTTTGGTTGATGAGGTGATAGCAAAACAAGATCTTGACTCGTCCTTGTTAGAATTGAAGGCCTTGGTGAAAGAGGGCAAGGTGGAAGTTTTCTCCCAAGGGGGAGATGGTGGCCTTAGGTACCAAGGTAGGTTGTGTGTG
>NW_026036385.1:0-649 GCF_019186545.1 Solanum stenotomum
ATGTATGAATATATTAAAATTAAAATGCCAGACAATAGTTATATAAAAAAGACTTAATAAAGCCTTCAAATTTATTCAATAAAATATAATTGCAACTTAGAACTTAGAAGTTACAATTTACAAATATTAGTGGAGTAACTAATCTACGCAGCCACCTTCTAGGAAGGGTTCTGTTTCAATAAGTTCTCATATGTAAAACTAATATTTGTTACAAATATTAGATGAGTAACTAATTTACGCAGCCACCTTCTAGGAAGGGTTCCATTTCAATTAGTTCTCGGATGTAATCTAATATTTGTATTTTCCTTTAAAATCCAATTCTAATCGTCGCATCATATCGACAGTAACATCCTCCGGTGTTGGCAAACTTGCTAGAAACTCTTGTGACTCTAATTCATCATCACTAGATCCAAGTACCGCATTAATCCAAGCTTCTTGTTTGGAACTTAACTTTGGCAAATTATAATTTCTCCTCTCGGCGTTGACCCAATCTCTAAATAAAACTGATATTTCCAAAATGTCTTCTGCCAATGAATGTGTATGATCGCCAAGTTGAAACCTTGCCGCACTAAAAGCAGCCTCTGATGCAACTGATGAAGCTTGAATAGCTAGAACATCACTAACCATTTTGCTCAAAGTTGGAAATGCA
>NW_026036386.1:0-745 GCF_019186545.1 Solanum stenotomum
CAAAATATGACTAAGTATGGGACATATCTCCTCTTTATAAAAAAAAACGCCCCGACACTTAGCCAAAAAAAATGAGGCTTTAAAAAAAAAACAGCTACTGGAAATTGCAATTCTGCCCGGACAGGTTTTACGAAAATGGTCATAACTCCTTCATCCTAACTCGGAATGAGGTGAAACCAATTGCATTGGAAATCTAACTCGAAGGGCTTTAATTTAATAGGTAGTGGCCCTTCCAGTTCCTTGTGTGCTAAGAGATATGCCTCTTTAAAGTTGAACCTCCAAATTGCATTTTTTGCGATTTTCGAATTTTGATACGGTTGCTCTAAAATTCGGGTTAGACCCATTTCCCACTCAATTTGACCCCCTGAATAAGAATATGAAGTCGAATTTTCGAAATCATGCACGGATTTTGAGATATATGGAAATTACAGTTATAGGTGCTTCCGAAGCACANGAAGCACATTTTCGGGCATTTTTGGGGTCGTTTCAATATCTCCCCCTTGGGAAATAAACGTACATGAGGGATGCAAAAATGGAAATATCAGCCCACATAAGGATGCAACAATGCACTTACACCTTATTTCAAAAACTTCAACATAGTTGTAAAACCACAATGAACTTGTCAACTTAAACATGAATGTATGCAATGACATGGGGGCTGAACTTAAGACTTGAGATTTTATAAAGGGCTTAGATCAATACCTTAGGCTTGATTAGAGTGGAAAAGATAAGGATATCGCCTTTG
>NW_026036387.1:0-259 GCF_019186545.1 Solanum stenotomum
CATCATATTTCCACTCGCGCGTACGAATTAGTAAAATGCGTTTCTGTGAAAATCGGCATGCGCAAACCGCATTCAGGCAGTCTGGTTGCGTAGATCTCGAAAAAATACGCGAAGTCAAAAAAAAAATCGCCTGAAATGGACACCAGAGGCCCGAGTTATGGCCGTTTGAAGTTTCCTAAATTCAGAGCCACCTTCCACCTTTAAGATGCTGAATTTCAAACGGCCGTAACTTTCGGTTCGAACGTCCGTTTGATGCAAT
>NW_026036388.1:0-1786 GCF_019186545.1 Solanum stenotomum
GGCAGTTAGGCTACACAAAATTTACATCAACATGAATTAGGTAAAAAGCTCAAGTACATAAGCAGCCGATATCCATAAATGATTTCTCGATGCTCAAAAATAGACAATATGGCAGATTAAAGACTCAAAACAAAGCTAGAACTCAATGTTAGGTTATTATTTTTTAGAGAAGATTAAATGGTTAGTACTTAGGACAGAAATTTAAACCCGAAACATACAAATGTAAGCTTAAATGATCCCAAAACATGAAAATTAAGCTACTATATGCATTTGTAAAGCAGAAACTTTTCTTCAGCCTATTAACATTAGATCTTTATTCAAATGTTCAAAAAGCAAAGTGGACAGATAAACAAAAGAAACAAAAAGGCTGCCTTTTACCTAATCGCAGTCGCTAGCTTTATTTAGGATGTATCCACCACGTTCCAATTTGAATAGAATGAGGAATAGTCTCCTAACTTGCTTTGTCAAAAGAAGCAGACATGAAAATCTGAACTTCTAAAACAATATAAAAAAGCTTGGTAGATTACACTTCAAATGATAGACACAATTGGTAGGCCTCCAGGAATAGGTTTGTTATGATGCAGAATCAATGACAAGATGAGATTGTACATCAAAAATGAATTGGGGGAAGATGTTTCAAATTTTCCATTCATAATACTTTTTAACCATTAAAAGAATACTTAACTCAAACATAATTTTTTAAACAGATAAAACAGTGAACTTGTTTATACAAGGGAAGTCAATAATCAAATAATTCAATACCAAATATCACAATCTCGACCAAAAAAAAAGAAATAAGAAATCCCGCCAATCCAAAATCGCTTCACTTGAGTTTCTCAAATTAATTTTTACCCAGAATCTTCAATCATTTTTTTCACGAAACCCAACGTAACATTAACCAATTTACTTATTTAATCCAAGAAAGAAGACCCCAGAAAAAGAAATCACAAAACCCACCTACATTTTCATTCCGTACATAAATTAACGCAAGAAACCCCATAACCAACATACAAAAACAGAGGAAGACTCACAAGTTTGGAGGAATGAGAAATCGAGCAGAGACAGTTGTATGATTCGAGATATTAGAAAGTACCGGTCGTTTCTTGGGCGCTCCAACATTCAATTTTCCGGTCTGATTATTCTCCAACCCTGATGAATTAGCCGACATTGCTTGTCTCTTCGCCACAGATGAACGCCTTCTAATATAAAAAGTCTTCAAGAAAACAAAGAAGAAAGCTCGATTTAGGTATCCGAGCTCGATTTAGGTATCCGTTAGGAGCGGACCAATTAGATGAAGACACGTAGGGTCTAATGAAAGTTTGAATGGATACGCTCTTGACAAAGTGAAAGCTCGCGCTTTTCTTAGATGGATCTTATTATATGCTATATATATAGATATCTTTTTTTCGTGTTTAAAATATGTGAGTATATATATAGTATTTGTATCTCAAATAAGAAGTTAAAAAACATTATTGTAGGGATTGCTTTCCTTTGAATAGGACCCTACCGGACATGAATTTAAATTAATGAAATTTAATATAAAAAAAATACTAAAAACTGAATGAAAAAAAAATGGATCAAAAAAGTAAACGAAAATCAAACTTCAGATATAACAGTTTGAACTTTTTTAATTTCAATCGAATTCAACTTCATTTTCACATATGATAAATCAATTCTAGTACGATTGAATTTTGAAAATTTATAAATTTCTTTTTTTGAAAAATAAATATCCGAAAAACGGGTGCAAAAGAAATTTGACTTTATTATCTGTAGATTCTTTCTACTT
>NW_026036389.1:0-745 GCF_019186545.1 Solanum stenotomum
AACATTTCCCTCTCTACAATCCTCCATTTAGAAGAAGAAGAAGTGGGAGCTAGGGCTTTGGATTCAAGGCTTTCTTCATCAAATTTCGTGGGAGATCATAGCAAAGGTATGGTGACCCTTGATCCTTGATTATCTTTCCTTCAAGGAGTCCATTCAAAAGGGTTTCAAAAGTCTTCAAAGAACAAAACTTCTATTTTCTATTCTAGGTATGGGTTCATGGGTAAAATGTTTTCAAAGTCATTATATTGGTGAATTGAAGTTCTATTTATGATTTTAAGATGATTTTTATATGAAACTTCTTCAAGAACCAATGTTTTCATTAAAAGCCTAGAATTTGCTAATGAAGTAGGTTTAATGCCTATGATTTAATGTTGATGAAATTGAGTTTAGATTGGATTATATTGTTGATTTATATGATTTTCTATACCTATTTATGATGAATTGTTGGTATATGGATAATTGAGGATTGTGGCTTTATGGGCAAGTTATGGAAGAATTCTCTTGTGGTAAGAAAAATGGTTGGGACTTGAATGTTGTTGATTATGTCTTTGGAGGATGGTAAGTTGGCTTAATCTCATATTATGAATAAAATAATTGTTCTTGCTTGGTTTGATCCACTTATGGTGGAGGTGTTTAATTATGGAATGTATTGTGACCATGGCCTTGAAGGCATAGTATGAGAAATATAAGTGTTACATGACATTTTTATGAATGAACCTTCAATGGAGCTAATGTGATCATGTTA
>NW_026036390.1:0-858 GCF_019186545.1 Solanum stenotomum
TTCACGGTGCCATCTCATATGAGGAGCATAGCTATTTGATGCATACAACCTTTTCAATCTTGGTATAAGAGGTAAATAATGCATCGCCTTAATAGCAAGTTTCTTTCTGGTAGAACCAATCTTATAGCGAGGGTGACTACAAAACTTACAAGACTCTAGATTGACATCCTCCTTATAGTATAACATGCAACCTTTTTCACAACAATCAATTCTTATCGAGGAGAGTCCTAACTTAGACACCAATGCATTTGCTTTATAATAAGAAATAGGAATCTCTACATTGGGATCAACTAATTCTTTCATAAGTTCTATCATAGAGTCCATTGCTCCTTGAGAAATATTATTGTCAGATTTGATACTTAACAATCTAACTGCAACAGACAATTTAGAGTGTTGACTCCCGTTGAACAAAGGACTACTACAATCACGCAATTGTTCATAAAAGATGTTTGCTTCTTCATTAGGAGCTTCTTCTACATTTTCTCCTTGTTCAAAATCAGAATGCATCCCAAAAGCATCATTAATCATATATGACATTCTAGAACCTTGGAAATAATTATGCTCGGTAGATCTACTACTTTCACCGACAACAAAGTTATTAAACATAGTGTCACTTTCAACCTCACCATGGCTAGTCCAAACTGTATACCCTGGTTTGAATCCATTCATCATAAGATGCATAGCAACAGTCTCTGTTGTATGATATCTCACATTTTCACAATTAACACACGGACACCTAATCAATCTTGAATTTAAAAAATCATCAAGTGTCATTGCATGATTTATAAATCTAGTGACACCTTCTGCAAATTCTGGAATCATACCCGCTAGACCAGGATTGTTTCTATTATACATCCA
>NW_026036391.1:0-488 GCF_019186545.1 Solanum stenotomum
AAAGCTTGTATTTTGTATTTCTAATATATTCTTCAATGTACTCTTCTTTTGATGACGAAGTAATAAAATATGCATATGTAATATGTTGATAGTTCTCTTGATGTCGTATTTGCAAGAAAAATGATACAGTCGATGTTGATTCTCTTTTGGTGGGCGAATCCTTCTCGCGATGGATGAATCTTTTTCTGTTGCAATGCATGACTTCTCTGCGATGCATGAGTGCTTTCTCTTGCTATGCATGATCTTTTCCCGCGATGCATGAATTCTTTCTCTTGCTGTGCATGATCTTTCCCCGCGATGCATGAATCCTTTTCTCTTGCAATGCATGATCTTTTCCCGACACGCATGAATATTTTCTCTTGCTATGCATGATATTTTCCCGCGATGCATGACATCTTTCTCTTGCTATGCATGATATTCTCCCGCGATGCATGAATAATTTTTCTTGCTATGCGTGATATTTTCCCGACATGCATGAATATTTTCTC
>NW_026036392.1:0-427 GCF_019186545.1 Solanum stenotomum
GTTTCTGGGAAAATCGGCACGCGGAAACCACCTTTAGGCAATTTGGTTGCGTAGATCTCGAAGAAATACGCGGATTCAAAAAAAAAATCGCCTGAAACGGACACCCGAGGCCCGAGTTATGGCCGTTTGAAGTTTCCTAAATTCAAGGCTACCTTCCACCTTTAAGGTGCTGAATTTCAAACGGCCGTAACTTTCGGATCGAACTTCCGTTTGACGCTATCTTTTTTTTGAAACCTCGTATTTTTTCGAGATCTATATGAGGAACCCATCGCCCTTGTCTGAATTTCCTTTTATTTTTTTCATCATATTTCCGCTCGCGCGTAAGAATCAGTAAAACGCGTTTCTGGGAAAATCGGCATGCGCAAACCGCCTTTAGGCAGTTTGGTTACGTATATCTCAACAAAATACGCGGATTCAAAAAAAAAAT
>NW_026036393.1:0-620 GCF_019186545.1 Solanum stenotomum
CGCATCTGATTCTATTATATAAGTAAATTATTTGTTTTCATCTGGAAAGTATAGTTTAGGTAAGTTTTTACATAATATTTTTACCTTTTGTATTTGTATTTGGTCTTTTTTATCAAACTGATATTCTATATCTTTCTTTAATTTTTGTTGTAATGGTTTTAAATTTTCTGCTAATTTTGGTATGTATTCTCTTACTTGATTTACTAGTCCTAAGAATGATTGTAATTTCTTTTTTGTGTCTAGTTGTTCATTTGAGTTAATTATTTTTTGTACTATATGTGTTTGCATTTTTATTCCGTTTTTATCAATTTGTATTCCTAAGAATTCTGTTTGATTTTTCATTATATCAATTTTCTTTTTACTTAGACTTATACCTGAATATTCTATGATGTGTATAAATTTTTCTAATAATCTTATATGTTCATCTTGTGTCTTAGAATATAATAATATATCATCGATGTACACTACACAATTTTCTATTTGTTTAAAGTAATTGTCCATAAAGTATTGATATCTACCTGGTGCGTTTTTATATTCAAATGGTAATACATTCCATTCATAAAATCCTTGTGGTACAGTGAATGCTGTTAATTTTTAGATTCTTCTTCTAGTTTTAAGTG
>NW_026036394.1:0-620 GCF_019186545.1 Solanum stenotomum
AAATAAAGGACGCATTTTTATTTTTTTTATTTTTTAGAGAAAGGGACCCAAAAATGAAACATTTGACTCGAAATACAAGTGATTAGAAATTAATTGGAATTTATTTTATTCATTTTTTGAAACAATAATTTAAACCCATATAAAGCATGAAAATCATTTTTTAATTAACTGAAGATTAAGTAAAAGTTTTCAATAAAAGTACGAGGGTTGACAAAAAAGGGGAAAACTTAATTAAAAATAAACTTAACATAAACAATATGGTTCATCTTTTGGGGAATTTAATTAAGTTATTTAAAAGTTAGAGTTAAATAATAATAATAAAAATATAATCATACAATTGAATAAGTTAAGAGTAAAGGAGAAATGAATTTGGGCCCTTCTTGGGCCTGCTGCAACTGATTTGGGCCTCAGCTTAATGTCTGCCCTTAGAGACCTTGTGTATACGTCAAACGTATATTTTTGTATACAGGTCGTTTCTAAGCCATTTTTCTTGTATATTGAACCGTATATCAACTATATACAGCCTGCTCTGACACCTCCGACCTGTAACTTTATTTTTGGACACATATTTTCTGTCCTGAACCGATATATTAGTGTATAAACGCTGTATACAGTATGTA
>NW_026036395.1:0-271 GCF_019186545.1 Solanum stenotomum
CTCACATGGTTGCTGATTCCAAGGCACAGATGAATAAGTTTCTGTATGGAGTGTCAGACTTAGTGAAAACAGAGTGCAGGAATGCTATGTTGTTGGGAGACATGAACATCTCTAGGCTCATGACTCATGCTCAGCAGGTTGAGGGTGATAAGCTTAGGGAACGAGCTAAGGAGACGAAGAAAGCAAGAACAGGTAACTATGAGTATTCCCAACAGAAATCGGGTGGTGGAAATCGCTCGCAGCTCCAGCAGAAGTCTTTGACTCCAGCACC
>NW_026036396.1:0-606 GCF_019186545.1 Solanum stenotomum
AATTGAAGAAGGTTTAACCCTAACAAACATTATTATCCATGCACAGTTAAATTAAGGTGGTTGATTTGTGGTTAAGCTGGCATCTCATCCCTATAATACAAGGTCAAAAGGGAAAAAGAAAATGACTCGCGAAGATGGAAATGAGTCGGACAATGATGAGGTCCAGAACCAGATGATTTCACAAGAAACAGTGTCAGCCAAAGAGATAAGGATACTAAGACAGCAAATGACGGAGATGTACGAATCTTGGATGAGTGGACAAGCTCCACCGCCTTCAATCCGTGACTATCTAAATACAAATATGTCACCCCCTGTCCAAGTATCGATAAGTGATCCAATTTATCCACCTGGATTCGATCCCGCATCCAATGTAGCTGGAACTTCTACGGTGCACCCTTTTAATACGCCTATGACAAGTAATCCACTATTCATTCCAACTGCGCCGACTAATGTCGTTCAACAACCTATAATGGAGCCAAAATCCAACAACGATCCTCTACTTAAAGTTCAATATGATCGAGATTATACTCCTGAATTGACTTTTAAAATTCCAAGCTCTTATCCTCATGCTCATCAGTATAGTTCCCATGTTGAAGCTGAAAAAGC
>NW_026036397.1:0-236 GCF_019186545.1 Solanum stenotomum
CCCATTCCTACTACTACTTACACTTACCTATATAATTGTTACACTTGTCCATTCTTGCCCATACTTGCCCATACTTGTCCATACTACTTTATTACATTTGTCCATCTACTTTTAATATGCACATGCACACACTACCCACTTTATTGACTATATTACATTCAATAATAAGACTAATTTACTTTTGTCTTATCTCTTTTCTTATCTCCTCCCATCCGTATCTTCTTTTCTTGTCTTTT
>NW_026036398.1:0-206 GCF_019186545.1 Solanum stenotomum
GGTATTCGCCTCCATGTTCATTTTAAGGTGTAGTGTAGGTATTCGCCTCCAGATCATCAAAAAAGGATCATAGGTAATCGCCTCCATGATCAACATAAATACTAATGGGTAATCACTGCTTGCCTTGGGAGTCATACATAGATAAAGGGTAATCACCTCACACTCCCCATATCATGCCATGGGTAATCACCTCATGTTTAACTAAT
>NW_026036399.1:0-943 GCF_019186545.1 Solanum stenotomum
TGCTGAATTTCAAATGGCCGTTACTTTCGTCCCGAACGTCCGTTTGACGCAATCTTTTTTTTGAAACATCGTATTTATTCGAGATCTATATGAAGGATCCATCGCCTTTGTCTGAATTTCCTTTTATTTTTTTCATCATATTTCGACGCGCGTAAGAATCAGTAAAAGGCGTTTTTGGGAAAATCGGCACGCGCAAACCGCCTTTAGGCAGTTTGGTTGCGTAGGTCTCGAAAAAATACGCTGATTCAAATAAGAAATCGCCCGAAACGGACACCCGAGGCCCGAGTTATGTCCGTTTGATGTTTGATAAATTCAAAGCCACCTTCCACCTTTAAGATGCTGAATTTCAAATGGCCGTAACTTTCGGCTCGAACGTCCGTTTGATGCAATCTTTTTTGTCAAATCTCGTATTTTTTTGAGATCTATATGAAGGATCCATCGCCTTTGTCTTAATTTCCTTTTATTTTTTTCATCATATTTCGACGCGCGTAAGAATCAGTAAAAGACGTTTTTGGGAAAATCGGCACGCGCAAACCGCCTTTAGGCAGTTTGGTTGCGTAGATCTCGAAAAAATACGCGGATTCAAAAAAGAAATCGCCCGAAACGGACATCCGAGGCCCGAGTTATGGCCGTTTGAAGTTTCATAAATTCAAAGCCACCTTCCACCTTTAAAATGCTGAATTTCAAATGGTCTTAACTTTCGGCTCGAACGTCCGTTTGACGCAATCTTTTGTTTGAAACATCGTATTTTTTCGAGATCTATATGAAGGACCCATTGCCTTTGTCTTAATTTCCTTTTATTTTTTTCATCATATATCGACGCGCGTAAGAATCAGTAAAAGGCGTTTTTGGGAAAATCGGTACGCGCAAACCGCCTTTAGGCAGTTTGGTTGCGTAGATCTCGAAAAATACGCAGATTCAAAAAAGAAATCGCCTGAAACGG
>NW_026036400.1:0-225 GCF_019186545.1 Solanum stenotomum
GATGAGACTTTGATGGGTGGAGGAATTCAAGGATCTATTGTGATGTTTCCTTTGTTAATGTTCTCCATCGTTTGCTCATTTCCATCCACCTGTACATTATGACTACCTTTCTCATGCATATTTTGATTCTCAGAATTCAGCAAGTTAGCAGGCTTTTTGTGATCATGCTGATTATGAACATTAATAGCTGCCTTACATGTTGCATTGTGGTTGACCTTAGGTGTA
>NW_026036401.1:0-968 GCF_019186545.1 Solanum stenotomum
TGGTGGTAATCCTCACTGTGTTTCATTAAGTGAAAAAAAATGTGATTGTGAAAAATGGGCAAATTTGCACTTTCCATGTTCACATGTCATGAAGGTTACTGAAAGAATGGGAGCACTAGCTAGAAATTTTGTAAGCGAGCATTTCACAACAGAGAATTATGTTACAACATATTCTGGGTCGTTCTCACCGATTGGGCACGAGGCATATTGGCCATCGCCGAGTTTTATAATGAGAAGTAATGAATTCTATCGTCGTCCCAATCGATCAAGGACTACTAGAATTCCTAATGAGATGGATCGTGATCCTGCAGTATATGGGCGGGCTTGTGGATTGTGTAGACATACCGGGCATGATAGGCGTAGATGTCCAACTCGAAATCAAACTTAAGTGGGTAGTCTAAATATGTATTTTTATTTTCAAATAACTCTAATTATGTATTTTGCTTCATTTTAATTTGTATGGCATCATTTGTATTTTTCAAGTTGTTCAAATATTCATGACCAAGTTCATGATTCTGTATGTCTCACTTGAAAATGATCTCGAATGTTCCAAATACTTCTTTTCACTCTTGTACAGTTCACACATTGATCCAATCAATCTCACAATTTTGCACAAAACAGGATATCAATTCAATCAAATGCTACCATTTTTCGCCAAATCACTTTTTATACATTCTAACAACAAGAAAATAAACCAAACAAAGAACTAAAACAAGAACATACAAAACACTAACTGGTAAAATAAACCAAATACGTTCTACCACCAAACTCTTTACTTCAAGATTCCAAAACAAAACCAAATAAAGTTCCAATCTTTACACTACCACCGAACTCTTCATTTTTTTAGATTCAATGGGCAAGATTCGGATTCATAAATCCATTTTGGTGCCTTTATACTTTTGACATTAAAGTACTCTATTCACAAAGTGCAAGTAAATACCCAGACCAAGCAGTGATTATAATGCTAA
>NW_026036402.1:0-222 GCF_019186545.1 Solanum stenotomum
CATTAAGTCTTTTATAGTTTATTACCATCATAGCTTTTCCTCTTAGTATTTCATTGTGATTTCTTACCATAAATGCGGCTGACCTATGTTTTGAAGTTGACCTTCTTATTACCCCTAGATTTAATAATTCTTTTATTTGATCTTCAAATTCCCTCAGGTCTTCATTCGTGGATTCTATTGAAGCAGTTTTAATCGTATATTCTGGGTTAATAATATCAAGTC
>NW_026036403.1:0-994 GCF_019186545.1 Solanum stenotomum
AGGATGAAATGCAAGTCGTGTCGATTTGCCATGACTTATATGCCTTCATTATAAAACATTTATTTTTTTATTTTCCTTACTTGTAGCTATGAAATCATGACGATCGAATACACAAATCCATGTGAGTTTTATTTAGTAAAAATTAGGCAAATGACATAGTATAAGAAAGAAATTACTTCATTTCCCTACTCTTTCATTAATTACCAAAAATCCCTTTTTTTAGTGTTTTCGGATACATAATATAGCAGTGTGGATACTTAATATAGCAGCGCAGATACTTTAATTAATAACGGGCGGATACTTAAATTATTAAGTTGTTGGCAGCACATATACTTAATTAACGGGCGGATGCATAATATAGCAGCGCAGATACTTAAATTATTAAGTTGTTAGCAGCACGGATACTTAATTAAAGGGCAGATGCATAATATAACAGCGCAGATACTTTAATTAATAACGGGTGGATACTTAAACTAATAAAGTATCCGGTTAAGTTGAATTGGGGGAAAATAAAGGATTTTTGTATTTTAGTAAAAGAGTAGGGAAATATTGAGAATAGGTAAAGAAGTGTTGTGTATTTAAGTAATTTTTCCTTTTATTTATTAAGCAAAACATTGGGCTAGGAAAAATTTGCTAAGCCCATTAGAATGTACAAGACAAGTCAGTAGTGTATACTAGGTTGTTATATTGCACATACCTTTATGATATATTGGAGTCTACAGCTATTTTTATTAGTTTAATATCTAATACGTGAGTTATCGACTTACACGATATTAACTCGACTTTTTAAAAGGGTAGAGTCCTTTAAGATAGCTTGCTACCTGGACTTTCCTGTCTCCCATACGTTATACTACTGCATGGGCCTAGCGCAGCCCATCAACTCCAGTCCAATACTTCATTTGGGCCTGGTGTCTAGGTCACAGTGTTTGAGTGATGTATAATTTATTTATTTTTTTAAAGTTGTTAGAAGGAAATAAATGTTAAATATATACTA
>NW_026036404.1:0-290 GCF_019186545.1 Solanum stenotomum
CATCACATCCATTTTTGGGTCGTGACAACGTGGCACCAAAAATTACTATATAAGAAGAGTGAATAAATTCACTCCTCTTTCGACACATGTAATTATACTATATAAGAAGAGTGAATAAATTCACTCCTCTTTCGACACGTGGAACATAAGAAGAGTGAATAAATTCACTCCTCTTTCGACACGTGGCACCAAAAATTACTATATAAGAAGAGTGAATAAATTCACT
This sequence comes from Solanum stenotomum, assembly GCF_019186545.1. Taxonomy (NCBI): domain Eukaryota; kingdom Viridiplantae; phylum Streptophyta; class Magnoliopsida; order Solanales; family Solanaceae; genus Solanum; species Solanum stenotomum. Next base: position 227 of record NW_026036404.1, read on the forward strand.
CCTCTTTCGACACGTGGCACATAAGAAGAGTGAATAATTCACTCCTCTTTCGACACGTGGCACC
>NW_026036405.1:0-571 GCF_019186545.1 Solanum stenotomum
TGCCTTCAAGGTGTTTGATAACATGTCCAACTATGGAGAATTGATGAATTGATGCTTTAAAGCTTGAGTTATGAGATGTATGGCAATCCAGAGATGTGTTGATGACAAACTAAGTTTGTGTATATGTTCATTCCATACGTGAGATTGCATTAGAGCCTAATGGGAATTTCCTATATAAAGTGTTGCATGACCATGCCCGGTCCGGGGGAAAAGAACCGGACAACCATGTGAGAGGTTTATATCTCACCACCTAGGATGCTTGGGGTGTGACCAACATCAACCATGTGAGAGGTTTATATCTCATCACCTTGGATGCTTGGGGTGTGACCAACATCAACCATGTGAGGGGTTTATACCTTGCCACCAGGGTGTCCGGGTGTGAACGGCATCCCCCATCCTAAGTTGGGGTTATAGATTGGTTGGATCATGCATACACATATGATATCTACTATTAGTATAGATTTACTTAAACATGTTTTGACTTCACTTTGATCATGCATCCTCATATTGTTATTCATAATGCCTATGAAACTATTTCTTGTGTTTCGATTCTGTCCTTGTCTATTGTTGT
>NW_026036406.1:0-1416 GCF_019186545.1 Solanum stenotomum
TGTCATTTGCCTAATTTTTACTTGTTTTTATTTCTCAGATTAGTGGATCCAAATCTTATATTTTTGGGCCTATGAACTTTGGGTTTTCTGATTAGTGAAAAATTTATTAATTAAAAGAATCTAAAACAGTTATACGAGGCACAAAGTAAATTAAGTTTCTCCAAATTGAATGAGATACATAGAGAGCTCACTCGCTAAATAAATATACATGAATATAATGGAACACTTCAGTGTATAAATCATCCCTGTCTGGATTAATCTTTGATGGCCATTAAAACCGCGTACGTACTGGACTTATATAAACCATGTAAGCTGGTGGCCTATCACATTGCACCACTTAGCTTCCTTTATTTTGTGTTACGTATAAACTACATTCGTATTATCTCTATATTCTTATTAGTATTATCCTTGAGAACAAAATCACATAAAATCCTCTTCTTTTCAATCACTAACGTGTCGTCATTCAATATATATTCTTTGCATATATTGTGCTTTTCTAAAGATTCTTCCAAAAGGACGATTTCAACTTTTACGCTAATAGTAGTAAACTCATACATCAATATCTATCTTTAACTTTATATATATATATATATATAGCTACTAATTAAACCAAATGGAACTAAACAGTCAAATTCTCATAAGCAGTTTACTTTGATGTTTCACGCACTTAAAAATAATTACTTCTTTCAATTTGTTTGTCTTACTTTTTTTTAGTTTATTTAAAAAAACAACGGTTCTTTCTTTTTTTACAATTCCTTAATTCAAACTTTCAGTTTCCACAGGTATATGACATGTATATTTTACATATCGTTAGTTTAAGACCATAAGATTCAAAGACATATTTTACTTTTTTAAACTCCACACTGATCATGTCAAAATCAAATAAAGAAATTGAAACGGAGAAATACTAATTAGACAAGTTGTCCGCCATTGTCCATACATACTTTTAGGAAGCACCTCATTGTGAAAAAATGCCCCAAAAATGGAGATTTAGTCAGTGGTAGATATAAAATGATAAGGAATCCAAATATTACCTTCATAAAATGAAATGAACCGAAGGACCACCAATAATTGTAGCAGAATATCCATCCTCATTTCCAAAGGTCTCTCTCATGTTGAATATTGTTGTTTGTGGAGACGGGCACAATCAATTTCTCACAACTTAAATTTTATTATATCAAAATAAGAATCCGCTTCGGTCTTACAATTTTTACAGGCAACTCTCTCTTATTTCTTACTCACTTGTTGTTTGCTCTCTTGCTTACTTTCTTACTTGATTTCTTTCTTGGTTGCTTACAACTCAAATGAACCACCTCTATTTATAGGTGGTGATGGAAGAATCTAGCTAAGGGTTTTGCTACTATATTCTTGAATGTTCTTCAAACTACCTATTTCTAGAACATCTCTAGACTTTTC
>NW_026036407.1:0-531 GCF_019186545.1 Solanum stenotomum
TCCGACAACTAAATTCACTAACTAACCCGCAACATTTATTTTAACTTATTTAAACAACTTAACAACTTTTTCACTTTAACTAGTTTAGTTTTGACTTCATTCCGACAACTAAATTCACTAACTAACCCACAACATTTATTTTAACTTATTCAAACAGCTTAACAACTTTTCACTTTAACTAGTTTAGTTTTGACTTAATTCCGACAACTAAATTCACTAACTAACCCACACCATTTATTTTAACTTATTTAAACAAATTAACAACTTTTTCACTTTAACTAGTTTAATTTTGACTTAATTCCGACAACTAAAATCACTAACTAACCCACAACATTTATTTTAACTTATTCAAACAACTTAACAACTTTTTCACTTTAACTAGTTTAGTTTTTACTTAATTCCGACAACTAAATTTACTAACTAACCCACACCATTTATTTTAACTTATTCAAACAACTTAACAACTTTTTCACTTTAATTAGTTTAGTTTTGACTTCATTCCAACAATTAAATTCACTAACTAACCCACAA
>NW_026036408.1:0-835 GCF_019186545.1 Solanum stenotomum
AATATATACAAATTGTTCTTTGTTTCTTTTAATCATTTATATACATAACTCATATTCACCCTTAGAATCTAGTGGAACATCAAAACTCAGAGGTTCGTGAATCTCATCGTACAAAGACATTTTTAATAGAGTCTTGCAAAATGGTACGAAGACATCTGTACTACTCTTCGAGAGAGACTACAAGACAATAGGAAAACTCAATTCTTTCTTTCCTTTGAAAAGCTTTTTTTGCTTCTAGAAATTCGGTCCATTAGCACTTAACTCATTGTACTTATACAATTATGGGTTTAGATGTACTATTTGGTGACAGTTTTTATGAGTTTTCACATAATAATCAATAGTAATTCTATATCAAAAATACTGCGTTCAGATGAACCACTGAGAATTTGTCCCTAATTGAAAGTTTGAGATATTCCATCTACTGAACCAACTCAGTATCACCTTCACTATATATATAAAAATTCTCTTATACTGTTAGCGCAAAGTAGTTAAAGATCCTAAGACCTCATTCATCTTTTGAGTGGCTAATGATTTTTTTTTTATATATATATAAACTTTATATAGCCAAAGTGGCAACTAGCAACATGGCATTGGCACCCAAGAAAGTGGATAATATATTGGTAGAAGTTGAAAGAAGGCAACAATATCAATGTTTGGCTCAATTGGGGCCATGTAACACTAGATATTGTGATGAAGCATGTTGTACTAGGGCATGCTTTAATGATTATAATGGACTTAGAGCCTGTTTGGATGGGCTTTTAAGCTGGTCAAGCTGGCTTAAAAGCCAGTTTTTGACTTATTAGAGAGTTTGGCAATTATCAAAGTGACTTATTTT
>NW_026036409.1:0-209 GCF_019186545.1 Solanum stenotomum
ATTATCTTTAGATCTAATCATTAACTTCTATAGGTACTCTAAACGTGCTTAACTATTGCCTTCAATTTAATTGATTCATTTAAAAGGAAAAAACTTTTTTTGGATAGTAAAAACAATTGTTTTTAACGACTTATTTGAGTTGAGTTTTTATGCTCTCAAATTGATACGTCATATTTTTTTTTTTTCATAAAGGAATTTTATATCACTTG
>NW_026036410.1:0-208 GCF_019186545.1 Solanum stenotomum
TAAACCTTACAAGGCTACATGAATAATACATACACTTGAAATTTAAAGCATCTTTATGAAAGCTTTACTAATGCAAGCCATAAATAAATACATGTAATGACATACAATTCCAAGAAGTCAATTTAGGCTACTACATAAAATCTGTACAGCAAACCAACTTCTACGTGGCATACAATTGATCCTAGATACTTGACTACCCAACATACAT
>NW_026036411.1:0-564 GCF_019186545.1 Solanum stenotomum
CAAAACGAACCACACCTTTCATGGGTGACCCCTTCAAATAGACCCAATCACCAACTCGGAATTCAAGAGCCCTTCTCCTCACATCGGCATAGGACTTTTGGCGACTTTGGGTCGTTTTCAACCTTTCTCTAATCATCCTAACCTTCTCAAGAGCCTCCATAACTAGATCTGGTCCTAACAAGGCCACCTCACCAACCTCAAACCACCCAATCGGTGATCTACAACGCCTCCCATAGAGAGCCTCAAAAGGAGTCATATCGATGCTAGAATGATAGTTATTGTTATAGGAAAACTCAATCAATAGAAGATGATCCTCCCAACTACCCTTAAGCTCCAATACACAAGCCCTAAGCATATCCTCAAGTGTTTGGATAGTCCTTTCGGCTTGTCCATCCGTTTGCGGGTGAAAGGCCGTAGTAAGCTTAACTCTCGTACCTAGACCCCTTTGAAAGGACTTCCAAAAGTGTGAAGTAAATTGAGTACCACGGTCCGATATGATGGATAGAGGAATCCCATGCAACCTTACCAAGTCATGAATATAATCTTGCATAATCTTCCGCCCCA
>NW_026036412.1:0-216 GCF_019186545.1 Solanum stenotomum
TTTCATCAGCTCCGGAAGGGTCATTTTAAGCTATTAGGATGGTCGACATGACTCCCGAGGTTTTCAGTGTGAGTCGGTGTGACTAGGCGTTTTAGCCTTTGAATTTTGGCTTAAGTTTGACTTTGGTCAACAGTCTGAGTAAACGCGCTCGGATGAGAATTCCGTCAGTGCAGTTAGCTACGGAATGTCGAGTTTGGTCTTGATTGACCCTTCTTT
>NW_026036413.1:0-361 GCF_019186545.1 Solanum stenotomum
ATCATATTTCCGCTCGCGCGTAAGAATAATTAAAACGCGTTTCTGGGAAAATCGGCGCGCGCAAACCGCCTTTAGGCAGTTTGGTTGCGTAGATCTCGAAAAAATACGCGGATTCAAAAAAAAAATCGCCTGAAACGGACACCCGAGGCCCGAGTTATGGCCGTTTGAAGTTTCCTAAATTNCCACCCTCCACCTTTAAGATGCTGAATTTCAAACGGCCGTAACTTTCGGCTCGAACGTCCGTTTGACGCAATCCTTTTTTTGAAACCTCGTATTTTTTCGAGATCTATATGAGGAACCCATCGCCTTTGTCTGAATTTCCTTTAATTTTTATCATCATATTTCCGCTCGCGCGCAAGAA
>NW_026036414.1:0-470 GCF_019186545.1 Solanum stenotomum
GGCCCGTATCACGGGCCTAAAATTATCTAATATATATATATGGATGATTGTAGTAATTGATATAGCATTCCTGTCCTGTGTGGTGCAAGGAAATTTAGAAGTCTGCGTCAGAAAAAAACAACAACTAGTGGCTGCATGGACGAGAATCGAATCTATATATACGGGTGACGCCACATTCTTTTATAGCATATCTTATGAATAATTCCTGCACATCGATCGGAATTTATCTCACTTATATCACATTTCACTGGTTAGTTTACTCTCTATTAATAATATACTCAGGGTCTCCTATACTATACTACTGTCTTTTTTATTGTTATATTTAAGTCATGTATGTCTCGATATTTCGATTGGTTCATATATGTATATGTTATATCTCATGTCTATATAAATAGGCTTGGAGCTATAAGGAGTCAAACACTTCAATTGAAAATTTGTGCTGCGTAAATAGGGGGGGGGGGGGGGGGGGG
>NW_026036415.1:0-43951 GCF_019186545.1 Solanum stenotomum
CTGTGAAACAATGGATAAATTCCTTTTTCGAAAATATGTTTGCCTTGAAATAAAGGTGCGGGTTATACTTGTAATACCACTGCTATGCCTTGTAGGATAAAATTGCTTCTCTTCAAGATCAAACTGAACGATCAGTCGCCGTTGATCATCTATGGCTTCTAAGGAGATGGGAACATTTGCATTCATGACATGCACAACATTTTCAGTATGAGCTTCTCTTAGGCATAGTTGGCGAAGAAGATCGTGAATTTTGCAAGTTCTCATCATTCCATTATCCCCTTGTGTACCGGCCAACATTAAACTTCTATCAATTAACTCTTCTAGATACTCCTCTGCCACCACTTCTAACCTTTTATTGCTTCTTCCCCTTACAAATTCCTCAGCAATCCATAGCTTAATCAACTTGGAAACATTAATCTCTCTGTCTTCTGGAAAACCTCCAACATAGAGAAAACAAGCCTTCAAATATTGGGGTAAGTAATTGTAGCTCAGAGAAAGAATTGATTGGCACCGTTCGGACACCGTACCAAAGAATGAGCTCAGATTTTCCTCAACCTTCTTCCAATTATCATACGTTGGGTCCATTTTTCCAAGAAGTCCCGCAACGACAATAACCGAGAGAGGTAACCCTTGACATTGTTGTACAATATGCTTCCCTATTTCTACAAGTAGAGGAGGACACACATCTTTTCTGAACAATTTTCCAGTAAATAGATTCCAACTATCATCTAGAGTGAGAAAAGACTTACAATGAGGCGGAAAATCAGGACAATTGACATAATCAGCAACATACTTGAGCCGAGTGGTTAATAGAATTCTGCTTTTATTGTCATCATTTGGAAATATTCTTTGCATTTGGTCCCATGCCTCAGTACTCCAAATATCATCTATGACAATTAGAAATCTCCAACCCTTCAGACCTCTGCGCACAATCTCCCTTAGTTGATCATCGCTCATTTCTTGATTGCTTACAGTAATTGAAGAGGCAACTTCAAGAAGCATTTGTCTCTGATTGTATTCTTCGGAGATAGTGACCCATGCATGTTTATCAAATCGAGAACAAATAGAAGAATCATCATAAACTTTTCTGGCAAGAGTTGTCTTACCTATACCTCCCATACCAAAAATTGGTATGACAGTTAACTCGTGTGTTTGGGCAGTGAGGCGATCAAGTATGGTGTTGAAGTCATCCTCCATCCCAACAATAATATTTTCCTCAATTTTACCTTTTTCTGGTGAGGAGGGAGCTGCTGCTAGTTCTGCGGATCTGCTTCCATGCTTGTTAAACTCAATCTGCATCACCTCTTGCTCGAGAGAATCAACATCTTTTTCCACTTTTACCAATTCTTCCTCGAAGAATTTACAAGCCCCTTCTCTACTCTCTGTGCAATCAGCTAGAATGATGCTTCTTAGGCTTGAATCAACTTTATCTTCTGCTTTGTATATTACATCTCTGATCCTCTTTTCTATAAACTTAAGAGTTTCAATATCCTTTGTGGTAGTACTGTCAAGGAAAAGTTGCAGAGCAGAAAGATTTTGATAGAGAGATTGAAGATGTTGTTGTGTAGAGCATCGACAAACGAAAGATTGATTAGGTTTCAAGAGTTGTTCTAAAGTATACATAAGTGAAGAAAGAGCAGCATAAGCCATTTCTCTTTGTTTGCTAAAAGATGAGAGCCTTGCAGATATAATGTCTCTGCTTTGTTATTATTAGGCTTAAGTGTTTTGTGCATATAATTTACATGAATTTGGACAATTTTCTATTTAACATCTACATCACAGCCACACAACAACTTGTAGTTCATGGAGAAAAAAGAAATGAAAGATAATTAAAGACATAATATGTCAAGTTGTATTAGTATAATAAACTTCTAATGAAAAATAAAAACATAATAATATGTCATGTTGTATTAATATAATAAACTTCTAATGAAAAATAAAGAAACTCTTGTAGTTTTCCTAAAGAATTTTCAAACATTAGTCGTTCAGATTTCTGATTCATACACATTGACATTGGATTCCAACTTGTCAGAGACATTGAACCCTGTTGTAAAATAGAATAATTTACGTTGAATAATGAAGACATCATGTCTCAAGTTGGACCAATATAATAAACTTTCGGTACAAATTTTCTTTTGAAATTTATATAATCATAAAAGGTCAAAATATTTGAGTTACTTGAGTTAATATCACTGTCTGGAATTTTGTACAATAAAAAACACACAAATTGAAGATCAACCTGCCCCACAGGCCACAGCCTTTACTTAAAACGAGAAACCAACTCTTATCCAAAGGGCAGAGATAGGCCTAAATTCCATTAGAAACACATTTTTTCCCAACCAAACTAAAGCTAAATAAAAGCATAAATAGATGATCGATAAAAAAGGATAAAGGACAAGCGAGAGTGATTTGGATGGTAAATACTCTCCACTCTAACTCTAAGATTAAGTTATGAGTCCGAATCAACAAGTGAATAAAAAAGATGAAAGCTCACAGGAGAGATAAAAGAAACCAAGAGGGGACAGTATATGGGTTAAAGACACAAGATTAATGAATATTATTAGAATATAAGTTGCGAAAATGAAGATGTGCAATTATGGAGTTGATTTAATCTCTCTGCTTTGTTATTATTAGGCTAAGAGGTTTTGTCCAAAAGGTTTACTTTTTTTTTTTTTTTTTTATGTCCATACCTTTTTCTAAATGGGGACCAAAGACTACTGTACTTAACTTTTATCTTTTTTCAATTTGTATCAATAAATATAAGGGTAAATCATATAAGTACGCTATATTAAGAAAATATTTACCCTACCCATGCATGTTTATCAAATCGAGAATGAATAGATGAATCATCCTAAACTTTTCTGATAAGAGATGTCTTACCTATACCGCTCATACCAAAAATTGGTATGACAATTAACTCGCCTGTTTAGGAAATGAGGCGCTCAATTATGGTGTTTAAGTCATCCTCCATCCCAACAATATTATATTCCTCAATTGTACTTTTTTTTGGTGAGGAGGCACCCGATCAAATAAATTATTTCTTCTGAAGGGACCAGACTGTGTCGGGCATGCATGCTCTAGTGAGTGTGACAGAATCGGGCGTGTCAGGAGTGATGAATGAAATGAATCTCACATCGATTATGGACTTCCTTAGATGAATTTGGGAAATTCTCACTTTAGGCTAAGCCCAAGGTCCATGTAACAATTACTACTAGTGGTCCATGGACAAAGACACTGTAGTTTTCTTGAAGACTTTTCAAACACTGATCATTCAATGGGTCCCAAATGTGTCTGATTTCTGATTCATATACATTGTATTTCAAGTTGTTAAGAGACATTGAATTAAAATTGAATAATTTATAGTGAATAATAATGTGGTCCATTTAACGACTCAATACATGAATGTCACAAATTAATTGGCACATAATATATTTTTTTCCTACGTAAGTTGATCTGCATTATGAGTTTGGGATCTTTTATTTGCTCTGCCTGAAGCCTAAATGTAGTCAGAGTCCGTCAGTTTTTATTAGACATGTATGATAATCTTCAACTGTACAAAATTGTGAGAAGAACTAGTAAGAATTGTGGCTGCCATCCAATTCTTGACATTTGACGAGATTACTCAATCACTCTGTAAATGAAGGATCAATAAGTGACTTTACTTCATCAAATTCAAATTAAAAAAATTGAGTATTAGTATGCATAACTATTTATCATATTTAAAAAGAGTGAAAAACATTTAAATATTGAACTTTGTTTAAAAAAAACAAAGTTCTCCCCTTAACTTTGAATAATAGATCGAAGACGAACGACAAAAAATTTCAACAAGTAATATCCCAAGTTTAGTAATACTGGCTAAAATTTATATATAACTTAAATAATAGGATGAAAATTATCTATGGAGGCCCAAATGGATCACTGTATAATTATCTTTACATACTTTCAAGCAAACATATATATATTTCTTACAATATGGTAAAAACTAATTGAAACACTTAAAAACAGTGCACTGCAATTTACATGGAGGGATCTTTTCCAAACCCCATTAGAGCATGTGTAAAATATATACGTACCAGTCTTCATGACGAACAACCTTTCCTCCTTCTGTGTACAACTTGATTAGTGATATCATATGAATGTCTTTCCCCAAGAACTTGTAATATTGTTTGTTGTCAATTAAAATCTGAAGCCATCAACCTTAATATCAGAGTCTGAAAGCAGAGAATAAACAAAGCGAAAAGAAGACGCAATAGGATGGAGGTATCTTAAACCTCTTTATTTCCAGGGGAAATTTCTTTCTCTGTGACGTTGTACTCCACGATTCTTGACTCACTGAAGACCTGAAATGTACAAAAAGCAACAGTTTGAAATTATTCATACACAACAATCCAAGCCTAAAAAAGACATAATATAGTAATAAATTAATTAACTTTAAGAAGAAAGGATTGGCTAAGAACTATTGACGTAAACCATAGTAGTTACAGTCACTCAACATACCACGGAGATTATGCTGGGAACCTTAGATATTTTCGTGATGTATATTTCGAGAAATGAGTTTCAAGAACAAAATTATGATATCCATTTGTTAGAAGCAAAACTGATTTTAAAACTGCATCGCGCAATGCGATTTCCCAAACGTTCTTGCCTATTTCTTGTTCTTTTTCTTTCCACAATAAAGTGTATCAATCAAGCATAGTAGGAGACTAGTATGAAATAGGACACTTAGCAAGAAGGAAAATTATTTAGACCTTCCCGAGCGAATAAAATGACGATTTTATCTGCTTTACCCTGCAATCAACAGTAAAATTCATAGTCAGCCTTACTAACATAGAGGATTACAAAAGGAACATGCTAATTACTAGACACGTGAAAGGCAGAAAACAGAAAGCAAGCACGCCTCTGAATTTTTACTTGGAAACCTCTCAATTCAATCAACCAACAACATACTCAGTGTAATCCCACAGCTAGGGTCTGGGGTCTCGGGAGAGTAGTGTGTACATAGACCTTACCCCTACCTTGAGAGGTAAAGAGGTTGTTTCTGATGGACGCTCGACTCAAGTAAAACATTATAAAGCAGTTTGGAAAAAAGAAAACAACGGGAGTGAAAAAACCAAGACAAAAATCTAAAAAAGCATGACAGAGTCGTTTACAACTGATATATAACAAGAATGTTGTAGAAAGCCAATTCAGGCCTCATTTCTCTTATTAAGGGACTAAATCCCACCTATTGAAGGATAAGCCTACGTTGGTGATGATTTATCTTGTAAACTTCAGTAAAGCATAAAAGTGTCGGACTCGAGTTACTTCTGATTCAGAAATACAGAAGTGCTTGATTTTCAAATTTCACAATCACTAGGTGTGGAGACTAAATTGTTTTCCGTTATCTTCTTTATCATATAAAATGATTGCACTGAGTAATTCTGCAGCCGAAGCACGTAAAAATGTTTAATTCTTGCTCTTATTAAGCATGATCAATTGAAGGCACTTGTCTAAAGTGCAACATTTTTTCACTACTACTAAACAAGGCTACTATTAGATAGAGTTAAGCATACCCCTCTGCACGCATAAGGGGATCTTCAAACGTTGCATTTGGAGCATAAATCTCAAAATCTTGTGCCTTGGCTCGCGATGCATATCTGAAATTTATTTACAGAAAGCTTGTGAGCATAGTTACAATAAAAAATGAATCATTAATTAATATGCTATTGTTTGTCAAAAAAATAATTAATATGCTATTGATTAGCAGATATCACTAAGACAACAATTGTGTCTCTGTTCCAAACAAGTTGGATATCGACTATATGAATTCTCATTATCTATATCACTCTATTTAAGCCTGTCTCGGTCCAATATTATAAAATTGTAGTTTCTCAGTGCCAGAAGTTCTCATCATTCTACTAGCATATAAGTCTGTGACAAGACTAAAAAACTTCTAGCAAACATTGAACTTAAAGTAAACTTGCAAGAAACTGAGGGGACTAAGTTGAATTCTTCTTAACCTAAAGTTGCTAACATGATTAAAATTGCTTTTTTTTGTACTTTTTGGTGCGGAGGAAAGTATTTTCCAGAAAATATTTCAGATTTTCTCAGGTTTATTTTGTCAAAATTTTTGAAAAATATTTTCTTGTATTCGATATGGAAGGAGAGGCGAAGTTAGAATTAAGAGTTTGGAAATTCTAAATTTAAGGACAGAAGATTAATGGTAGAGTTTGAACCCACAACACTAGTGTGGAAGGCATTTCCACAGCCCCTTCCCTACCACTAGCGGTTCACAAGTTATATACATATGTATTTATTTAAATTTCTAATACAAATAGAATGTCTACTAAAAAGCCAGTGGGTTCGTCAAACCCACGAACTCCCACCTAACTCTGGCTCTGTATGCAAGTAATTTTTATTGTGCGTGTAAAAATTCTGACTCCGTCACCTAACTGATTGCTCCAACATACATGATGATGATGAATCAAAAACCTAGTAATAGGAGAAAGTAAAAAGAAGAAAATTGGGAGTAAAACTCACAAATTGAGAAGATGTGGAAGTATATAATGAGAAGCAGTATAATCATCACCAGCTTCCTTCAAGTACCCTTCTTTTTCTTCATCCTTCGTTCCTTCTGCACAATTCCCAAAAATAATTGAGAAATACACCACAAATTAACAAAATTAAAACTTTTTTTTAACAAGAAATACCTTTGGAGTGTATATTTTTCATAGGGGGTTGGATCACAAAAAAATACGACAAAAAGAAGGGTATTATAGAAGAATGGAGAAAAAAAAGAGGATAATAAATAAACAGACTCGTAATTTTATGAGTTTAAGTCATATTTAATTGGAATTATTAAATTAAAATATCTATATATATTATCTCAAAATTGAATTATTTATTTATCGTCCAAGTTTTATTTTAAATGTATATATATGTATTACTATGTTTTTTTAAAAAATAATTAAAAGGAGGAGAAATTAAGGGTTGTTTGGAAGTTGACATGAGAATGAGAGGCTTGTTGGTGCTTTACGTGGAGCTACTCTGTCCATTCATGAATTTGCTTCTTTTGTTTGCCTTTGTTATGATTTCAAATTTTTACTAAGGCATGATACATAGGAAAAATTACTTAGAATAAGTGTTTTTAAAAATTAATTATTGATGTTAGTGATATTTTTTATTTATTATCATTTATAGCCATATATAATAATATTATGATAAATCTGTAATATATATGAAAAGTTAATTATGTATGGCTGCCATTAATATACTTCCTCTGTCCCAATTTATGTGGTACTTTTCGATTTTAGAGAGTCAAACAGTTTAAGTTTAACTAGAAATTTGCGTGTGGAATCTTCAATTTTTTTGAAGTGAAATTTATACATTTGTAACTCCGTAAAAAGTATTATAAGTCACAATAATTGACAATTCAAAATAATTAAAAGATATTTGAAAAATTTAGTGTAAAAAAAAATAAACTTATTTGAATCTCCAAATCTGAAAAGTGTGGAAATGAACATACCCTTGGAGTAATTTTAACTTGAATCTCATAATTTCCCAAGTTCTCTTGCTCTTGTTGAATTCTCTTTGCACTATTTACTACACCAGAGCTGCAATAGTTTATTTTGATGAATTTTAGTGTCATTATATCTCCAATACTCTCAGGAATCTCCTCCAATTCATCCAAACTATCCAGTATTAGTTGCTCAAGCATCGGAAAATTATCGCTACCAGCTGCTACTTCCCACCTTTGCAGATCATAGGGCCCATACAGTTGTAGATATTTTAATTTATGAAACACAACATCTTCATCTACTATCCAATCTGTTCCAGCAAATGCACGATGCCCTTTGAGCACCTCAAGATTTGGTAAATTAGCCAGCAAATTCACAACTTTCCATGGTAAACGAGTACGTGTTAATGTCAACTTGTTGAGATTAGGATGAAAAATATCTCCTGGGATAATCATCGGGTCAATGTTGTATTCTGTTTCTATGTGTAGTGTCTCCATATCCTGTAAAAGACTGAGAGAATCAAGAATTGCAAGCCAATCACGAGGCTCAAATCCAATCTCAAATACATCTAAAATCTTTAGCTTTTTTAGATTCGGAGTTCTTCTTATGATTTCCTCAATGAAAGGAGAGTTATATAGACAAAGTGTTTGCAAGTTATTCAGAATCAAAGTTTGTTCTGCTTCAAGAGGATTAGATATATATAGTGGCCATCTAATATCCAAATGTCTTATCTCTGACATTCTCCAGATATCTACTTGCTGCTGAAATCTGACAGAGTAATCTCTTTCAAGAACTATGGTCTGTAGATTTCTCATTTTGGCTAGTGAAGCCGCTTCCTTAATTCTTACAGCAATATATCTCAAATGTACAAGCTCATGTATTACACAAGAGGAATTGCAATGAATTGGTAATACATCCAATACCTTAAGCAACTTCAACTGTAAACACATCCCTTTTGGAGAAGCTAGATCCATTGAAATAAGGGTACGTATTATACCATTATGATAATCTTGCTTCTCTTCAACTTTAGACACAAGGATCACTCGACGTTGACCATCTATGGCTTTGAGAGCATCCCCATTCATGACATGCAAAACATTTTCAGTATGAGCTTCACTTAGGCACATTTGGCGAAGAAGATCGTGAATTTTGCAAGTTTTCATCCTTCCATTAGCCTTTTGTTTACCAGTCAAAATTAGACTTCTATCAATTAACTCTTGTAGATATTCCTCTGCCACCACTTCTAACCTTATATTGCTTCTTGCTCTTACAAATTGCTCAGCAATCCATAGCCTAATCAACTTGGAAACATTGATTTCTCTGTCTTCTGGAAAACCTCCAATGTAGAGAAAACAAGCCCTCAAATATTGGGGCAAGTAGTTGTAGCTCAAAGAAAGAATTGATTGGCATCGTTCGGATACAGTACCAAAGAGTGAGTTCAGATTTTCCTCAACGTTCTTCCAATTGTCATGCGTTAAGTCCATTTTTCCAAGAAGCCCAGCAACAACAACAATCGAGAGAGGTAATCCTCGACATTGTTTTACAATATACTTCCCTATTGCTTCAAGTCCAGGAGGACACAAATCTTTTTTGAACAATTTTTTAGTGAATAGATTCCAACTATCATATCGACTTAAGAAAGACTTACAATGAGGCGGAAAATCAGGACAACTGACATAATCAGCAACATACTTAAGTCTAGTGGTTAATAGAATTCGGCTTTTATTGTTGTCATCATTTGGAAATATTCTTTCCATTTGGTCCCAAACCTTTGTACTCCAAATATCATCTATGACAATTAGAAATCTCCTACCCTTAAGACCTCTATACACAATCTCCATTAGTTCATCATTGCTCGTTTCTTGCTTGCTTCCCATAATTGAAGAGACAAGTTCAAGAAGCATTTGTCTCTCATTGTATTCTTCAGAGATAGTGACCCATGCTTGTTTATCAAATCGAGAACGAATACATGAATTATCATAAACTTTTCTGGCAAGAGTTGTCTTACCTATACCGCCCATACCAAAAATTGGTATGACAGTTAACTCCTCTGTTTGTGAAGTGAGACGATCAAGTATGATGTTGAAGTCATCCTCCATCCCAACAATAGTATTTTCCTCGATTGTACTTTTTTCTAGTGAGGAAGAAATACTTGCTAATTCTGCAGATTTGCTTCCATGCTTGTTAAACTCGATCAACATCACCTCTTTGTTGAGAAAATAAACTTGTTCTTCAACTTTCAACAAATCTTCATAAAAGGATCTACAAGCCTTTTGCCGCTTGTGCTCGTGATCTGCTAGAATGATGCTTCTTAGACTTGAATCAATTCTATCTTCTGCTTTGTAAACTACAGTTCTGATCCTCTTTTCTATAACCTTGAAATTGAAAATCAATAAATTAATTATTATTAAAAAGAATATATAACATCAGTAAGATTTAATGAATTAGATACCTTAAGAGTTTCAATATCCTTTGTGGTAGTATTGTCAAGGAAATCTTGCAGAGTAGAAAGATTTTGATAAAGAGATTCGAGATGTTGTTGTGTACAACATCGACAAACGAAAGATTGATTGGGTATTTCTTTTCTATTTTTTAAGTTGTAGTGGACTCACTTTTTATCTTTAAACAAGTGAGTTGCCAATGGTTTTGTTGACAAATGATCGCACAATTCAGCCAGTTTACACTACTTAGTGGTTAATCAAACTATTAATCATCCTAACAAGGATTCTAATCTCTCATTTAATTCCATATTAAACTCCAAATCAATGATATAGCAAGTAACTCAATGGAATAGGATTCACAAATTTTGAACTATCATAAATTTAAAGATGCACTAAACACAGCTCAAAGATGAGAAATATGTACGCCAAAATGGCGATGGTGGAAGTAGAGTAGGTGGGGCAACTCACCTTACAGGCTTTTGGTCACTATACCTTTTGCTATGGTGACAATCTTTTGGTGTTACAAAAATCAGTAAAGATACCTTAATACACTTGAGAGTTAAGACTACAAGATTAAAAAGTCTTTTTATTTTTTTTATTGAACTCCAAATTTAGTGTTTAGTCAAAAATCAAACAAACAAATTAAAACGAATGTATTATTTATATAAAAAAAGTAAATATTTTCATATAAAAAGATGAAACATCTCAAATTAATTTTTTACAAAATATATTAATAACTTTGCATCTGAAAAAATTACAAGAATAGACTTTAAATAATAGGAAAAACTACAAAAATGGTCCATAACACTCAAAATAATTACATGTTCATACCCCAATACAAAGTAGTTCAAGAAATATGCATTCTCACAAAAAAAAAATTCAAAATTACAGCTCATACCCCCAATCATTAAGGTTGATAATATCCGCCTAACTGATACTCGGTATCATATACTGTATTGATATCATTAAAACTGATATAGTGCTAATACAAATTGGAATGCTCTCGATGAGCTAATTTATATTTACGAATATGTTCACTAAACATCTGACTTAGTAAACATGTTGAATATTGCAAAGTAAGAACTCGTTTTGATCTCATGCTTTTTACACAACATTTTTGCTCTTACACTCTAGCAACTCTCTCTGATTTCACTCATTTGTTGTTTGCTGTCTTGCTTTTTTTCTCTTTCTTTTCACTTAGTTACTTACAACTCAAATGATTCACCTCTATTTATAGAAGGTGATAGAAGAATCTCCAGAGAGATATTTACTACTCTCTTCTAGAATATTTCTGACTATATTTTTTTAAATGTATTTCAGGGCTAGTTGCTCATATTCATGCTTACTTCAAAATACACTAAATTCAATTGGAAAGTCATAAGTCATATTCCTAAAATAGCAGTATCTTTTTTTACATAATTAATAATATATTTTTTTACATAATCCATAACAATAAACAAACTATCCAAAACAAAAGTTCCTTTTATTTTTTTGGAGCATGCTAATTTTTAAGTGCTCAGCAAGATAGGGAATAAAAGAACTGAGGGCTGCAGAACCACACACCTTATAAATAACCACCACCAGTAACATACATAGTGCAATCCCACACAAACGGAGTATGTTGATGGTACTGTGTTGTCATGACCCAATTTCTCAAGTCATGATGACACCTACTATAACCCACCAGCAGGTAAGCCAACCCGTAACCCGGAACAACAAGTAATGGGTCTGAGGGTAGAAACTAAACAAGAGTAGGCAAATAACAATATAAACAGGCAGAAGCAAACCAAAACATATATACAAATAAAGATCCCTCCCAGAACCTGGAAGTCACTAGTACAGAGCTACTAACAAAATGAGTACAAGTCCCAAAAGTGGACAATAGAGATTGGACTGTCTCGGAAGGTAAAAGACAAGTCTATATATACAGATGGAGACTGAAATAGTATAAAATGCCGTGTGCTCACTCCCGTCTCCGGATCAGTCTGCTCCAAGCTCGTTCAACGCTGGCTACTAGTGCCCGGACCTGCATCACGAAACAGATGCAGAGCGTAGCATGAGTACCAAAACAACAGGTACCCAGTAGGCATCATAGGCCGACTGAACTTGAAAAGTAAAGGCAATATGAAAAGAAGGAGTAACACAAACCGAAGTCAAGAACTAAAATCTAACTAACAATGGAATGCATACGAGTGTAGAAGAACTAACTAAAGTAATCTACAAGCTAACTACACCTAACTGGACCCCCATAAGCCCAGAAGGTACACTTGTGCGCAAGTTAAATAAAAACCCGAACGGACCCCCATAAGCCCGCCGAGTACACATAGTAACTATAGCTAAAGAGAATTGCATATAAGAACCTAAGATCGGAGAACATCGAACCAGAACCTCAACCCTAATTAGTAGAATCTGACAGTACGGAGGCTGGACCTCGAACCGGATGCTCACCAGAAGTACCGAAGTAACCAATCACAAGTATCAAGTATATGAGGCCGGAACTCTAATCAGATGCTCTATATAAGTATCTGGGCAATAGAGGCCAGAACTCTAACCGGATGCTCTATATAAGTATCTGGGCAATAGAGGCCGGACCTTAAACCGGATGCTCTATATAAGTATCTAGGCAATAGAGGCCGGACCTTAAACCGGATGCTCTATAAAGGTGCCAATGTAGCTGCTGAAAGAGTCCCAATCGATCCATACTCATAAATGTCCGTGAAACACCGTCCACACATAGCCAATCAATGTAAGTCCTTGGAACCAAATCGAAAATAAAATTCAAATTGTGAAGCAGAACTAGTGTCGCCGACGTAACTCGTGAAGCCGTAACATCGGGAAAAACAAGGATAACTATAGTCGGAGAAAAAATATCGCATAACTAAGGCCCAAACTATCATACTCAAGTCTGCTACACCAGTCTACAGGGATCTAAGCCGGCCGAGCGACGTCAGGGCAAAACTAAGGCCTATTGGATCCGAATCATGTATTTCTAAGGCAAGTCCTAGTCAAATCTAAACTAAGGCCCAACATGCTTCAAATAGACAATAATTAAGCATGGAAACACTTCACATAGCGAGGAGGGTCCATTAATAACACAAAGCATGCTCACAGTTACCCGATAATTCTCGAAATTGACAAAAACATGATTTCTTAACACCTATACAGGATTCAATAACTACCCAACCCAAATCCCAACTAATCAACATGCATTCACATTCTCGAGCTCAATCTAAGAGAGGGAAACCGTAGCCTACTTGTAGGCCGATCACACGCGCTCCAAAATTACTTTTTCGGAGCTTTCCCTTTCCGAACGTCCTCGAAACGCTGCCCCGCTATCAAAAATAGAGTCATAACGTTATTATGGTCGTTTAGACACCAAAGTCACAACAAACGGAGACGAGTCAATTTTGGGGTCAAAACGGGAATCGTGGGACTCGCGCTGAAAATTCCGGAATTACCCCAAAAGTAGGTTCTTAACAGCTCCCCGAACTTGTGTTCCATGATGGGACACAATTCGGGGCTCAAAAACAACACAGTACCAACATATAACCAAAACCCAAATTTTCCTCAAGAACTAAAGAAATGGGACAGCAGCTAATTCAGCATATTTACCAGAAACGGGCGGTCTACAGTAAATTCTGACAACACCAGAATGTTCTCCTCGAAAAACCACTCAATATAGCCTAAAAAATCACTAAAATCGGACCTAAAATGGCTGAGAAAACAAGTCTAAAAAATTTCCAAAATCAAGCTCACAAAAAGGGTCGTGGCAGCAGGTATTTTGTTTTAAAAAGGACGAAACCGGTCGCTAAAACCCAATAACTGGTTGTTAAAGGCCCAAACTCTGGTCGCTAAAGAGCTGCACAAGATCTCAGCTTTGGCTAAATCTTCAAAGTCTCCGATGGGGTGCTCGGAATTCGATCGGTATCCGATAAAAATAAAACAGATATGCTACCCTACTAAATTCAATATTCCGGACTCAACGGCGCAGTCAAAATTTCTATCCGAGGTCATCTCGATAAAAAGTGGGTCCCATTTCCAAATGCCATTTTAACCAAAATCCACTAAGAGGCTCGAAATGAGTCCGGAGGCTTCGTGAGTCGAACGAAAGGTCGTTATAGACCAAAATTGACATTTCGGAGCTAATCGCACTGACAAAATTTTCATCCGAGCGCATTTTCCAAGAATATTGACCAAAGTCAACCTTAGGCCAAATTTCAAAGGTTAAAACGCCTAATGGTCTAAACTCGCATCAAAGGCCTTGATTGTCACGACCCGATTTCTCAAGTCATGATGACACCTACTATAACCCACCAGTAAGTAAGCGAACCCGTAACCCGGAACAACAAGTAATGGGTTTGAGGGCAGAGGCTAAACAAGAGTAAGCAAAAATTTAAGATAACAACATACACAGGCGGAAGCAAACCAAAACATAAATACAAATAAAGATCTCTCTCAGAACCTATAAGTCACTAGTACAGAGCTACTAACAAAATGAGTACAAGTCCCAAAAGTGGACAACAAAGACTGGACTGTCTCGAAAGGAAAAAGACAAGTCTATATATACAGATGGAGACTGAAATAGTACAAAACGTCGTGTGCTCACTCCCGTCTCCGGATCAGTCTGCTCCAAGCTCGATCAACACTGGCTACCAGTGCCCAGACCTGCATCACGAAATAGATGCAGACCGTAGCATGAGTACCAAAACAACAGGTACCAAGTAGGCATCATAGGCCGACTGAATTTGAAAAGTAAAGGCAATATGAAAAGAAGGAATAATACAAACCGAGGGCCAAGAGCGAAAATCTAAGTAACAATGGAATGCACACGAGTGTACAAAGAACTAACTAAAGTAATCTATAAGCTAACTACACCTAACTGGACCCCCATAAGCCCAGAAGGTACACTCGTGCGCAAGTTAAATAAAAACTCGAACGGACCCCATAAGCCCGACGAGTACACAGAATAACTATAACTAAAGAGAATTGCATAAAAGAACCCAAGAACGAAGAACATCGAACCAGAACTTCAACCCTAATTAGTAGAATCTGACAGTACGGAGGCCGTACCTCGAACTGGATGCTCACCAGAAGTACCTAAGTAACCAATCACAAGTATCAAGTATATGAGGCCGGAACTCTAACCGGATGCTCTGTATAGGTATTTGAGCAATAGAGGCCAGACCTTAAACCGGATGCTCTATATAAGTATCTGGGGCAATAGAGGCCGGACCTTAAACCGGATGCTCTATAAATGTGCCAATGTAGCTGTTGAAAGAGTCCTAATCGATCCACACTCATAAATGTCCATGGAACGCCGTCCATACTTAGCCAATCAATGTAAGTCCTTGGAACCAAATCGAAAATCAAATTCAAATCGCGAAGTAGAATTAGTGTCGCCGACGTAACTCGTGAAGCCGTAACATCGGGGAAAATAAGGATGACTAAATTCGGAGCAAGCGTATCGCCTAGCTAAGGCCCAATCTATCAGACTCAAGTCTGCTACACCAATCTACAGGGATCTAAGTCGGCCGAGCGATGTCGGGGCAAAACTAAGGCCTATCGGATCCGAATCATGTATTTCTAAGGTAAGCCCTAGTCAAACCTAAACTAAGGCCCAAATGCTTCAAATAAACAATAATTAAGCATGCAAGCACTCCACATAGCGAGTAGGGTCCGTTAATAACACAAAGCATGCTCACAGTTACCCGATAATTCCCGAAATAGGCCGAAAACATAATTTCTTAACACCTATGTAAGATTCAATGACTACCCAACCCAAATCCCAACTAATCAACATACATTCACATTCTCGAGCTCAATCTAAGAGAGGAAAATAGTAGCCTACCTGTAGGCCGATCACACGTGCTCCAAAATCACTTCTCCGGATCTTTCCCTTACCAAACGTCCTCGAAACGCTGCCCCGCTATCAAAAATAGAATCACAACATTATTACGGTCGTTTAGACACCAAAATCACAATAAACGAAGACGGACCAATTTCGGGGTCAAAACGGGGAAAGCGGGACCCGCGCAGGAAATTCCGGAATTTACCCCAAAAGTGGGTCCTAACCAGTTCCCCCAGTTCATGTCCCAAAATGGGACACAATTCGGGGCTCGAGAACAACACAATATCAACATGCAACTAAAACCCAAATTTTCTCAAAAAATTAGAAATGGGACAGCAGTTGAATCAGTGTATTTTCCAGAAACTGAAGGTCTACAGTGAAATGCGACAACACCACGACATTCTCCTCGAAAAACCACTCAAGATAGCCTCAAAAATTACTGAAATCGGACCTAAAATGGCTGAGAAAACAAGTCTCAAAAATTTCCAAAATTAAGCTCACAAAAAGGGTGCGGTAGCAGGTATTTTTTGAAAATGACCTCAAACGGGGACTCCAAATCACTATCCAAGCTCACCAACATGTTGTCCTCGAAAAATCTCACAACTTTGCCTTTTGAATCGCCCAAATTGGTTGAGGGATGAGAGAGTTATGAGGGTTTGAAGTTTGGGAAATGTTGCTGATTTTTCTGCATTTATTGCAGAAAATCTGCAATAATTTCCAAAATTTAAAACTCCGATGGGGTGCTCCGATCTGGTTCGGAACCCCGTGCACACAAATGAGATATGCAACCATACCAAATTCGACATTCCAGACTCAACGGCGCTGTCTAAATTTCCATTAGAGGTCATTTCGATAAAAAGTGGGTCCCACTTCCAAAAGCCATTTTAAGTCAAAACCCACAAAAGGGCTCGGAAAGATATCGAAAACCTCCAGACACAAAAGAAGGGTCAATCTAGACCAAACTCGACATTTCGGAGCTAACCACGCTAACGGAATTCTCATCCGAGCGCGTTTACTCAGAATGTTGACCAAATCAAACTTAGGCTTAAACTTAAAGTTAAAACGCCTAATCGCACCGACTCACACTGAAAACCTCGGGAGTCATGATGATCATGCTACTAGCCTAAAATGACCCTTTTGGAGCTGATGGAATCGTCAGAATTGGATTCCGATGTCATCTTCTTGAACTTTTGATCGAAAATGATCGTTCAAGGTTCATAAGCTCCAAAACACAAAAACTCGCACCAAGACCAAACGAACGACCAGGTGACCAAACTGTCAGTCCCAGCAAGTCATAAATGACTTGGGGTCGCTGTAGGAACGCTCTAAACGATACACAAAAGGCAAGACATAGAAATAACCAAGAGGGTCATTACATTGATACTCGTGCCAACCATGTTACCAGCCTAACTTGGCCATTCCGGAGCTGATGGAACCGCCAAAATTCCATTATGAGGGCGTATTCTTGAACTTTTGATCGAAAATGATCGTTCAAGGTTCATACGCTTCAAAACACTAAAACTCACCCCATAACTAAACGAACGACCAGGTGACCGAACCTTCAGTCCCAGCAAGTCATAAATGACTTGGAGTCGCTATAGGAACACTCTAAACGACACACAGAAGGCAAGATATAGAAATGACTAGGAGGGTCATTACAATGTACATAGACCTTAACCTATAACATGTAATAATCAAACGAAAAAGTTTGAATATAAATAAATAAACGCAACTTCTATAGCATGCATATTTCCTTATAAGCAGGACAACTAAACACCAGGTTGTAGACCAAGTCCTTTGCGCGTCTTTCCAACAAATAGATCCCCAGATTTTATCATGCCTGGAACGCGTCCAGCGATTGACAAACAAGGAAATTGAGCCACTGCATCTTTTCTCCCTAGAGAAACTATAGCCAATGCCTTGGTTGCTGGTTTATATACAGCCAATTTGTGATCATCTTCTACTCCCTTTATTAACGTCGTGATGTTCTTGGCTACTACCTTTGTGTGTTCTTGAGCCAAATATCCTTGTTTAAGTTCCTACAATTCACCATCACAAAGTAAGGATGTCTTCCACGTAAAATGCTTCTTATGATGCAAGAACTATTACGATTCATTGGGGCTTTTATTGGTAGAATAATAGTTATCCATTTATATAGTGTACACATATTAACAAGGTCTAGTTACTTGCTTGGACTTTTCTATACGAGGAGGAGCTAGGAAGAGAAGATGCATAAACAGAGGTTCTTGAAAAACGCTTTATTGAATGTACATTTAAGGTCTATAGGGATGACAACGAGCTGTAAGAGACTAAAAAAGGTATGGTTGACTTACCGGAACATCAGTGATGTCCCCAATAGCAAAGATATTGTTGCGACCCTTGATCCTCAAATTTGAATCAACCATTACCCTTCCACGAATGTCCAAACGATCCTTCAAGATAGTTTCTTTTAACCATGCTGTACCAAATAGTGTACCGGTGCAAAGAAAATATCAATCAACAACTATATTTTCTCCACCAGATGTTCTATAAACACCATCTGATTGAGAGTTAACAACGATAGATTGCTCCAATATGACTTCAACGATAGATTGCTCCAATATGACAATCAGCAACTCTTTCCTTTCAAGACTTCTAAGAATTATGGTCTGTAGATTTCTCAATTTGGCTAGTGAAAGACTTCCCTTAATTCTTGCAGCAACATATTTCAAATGTACAAGTTGAGGTATTACACCAGAGAAATCTAGCCTAACTGTTAATACGTCCAACACCTTAAGCAACTTGAACTCTGAAACAATGGAGCAAATACTTTTTGGAAAATCGGGGTAGTAAAAAAATTGCATTGAAATAAAGGTACGAGCTATACTTGTTATACCATTGCTATGCATTGGAGATAAACTTGCTTCTCTTCATGTTTACACAGACCTATCACTCGCCGCTGATTATCTATTACTTCTAATAAGGATACGAGGACATTCCCATTCATGACATGCACAACATTTTCAGATATGAGCATAAGTTATATTATTGGGAGTACTATTGAGAACCGATATGGGGACAAGTTCAAACAACTCAAAGTCCACTAAACCATGTATGGCAACATGGGTAAAGAGTCATACTTTTTAGATGATTCCTAATTGCTTTTAAGCATAACTTAGTGGATCCACAAGGTATAGGATAGTTCTGGCAGCGTAAAAGAGACGTTGTATCATAACATAGCTCATAGTGATGGTTGTCGGTTAGAGAATCTCCCAAATAAGAGTAAAAGAGTTATTATTGTATTTTTAAATACATTGAGTTATTATCTATTGTTTTAAAAAGTTTTCTTTATACTGCATTTTTATTGTTGCTTTTATATTGAACTGAGTTGAGTATTTCTGAGTTTGAGCATCTTTGAGTATCCTTGAGTTGAGATGAGTTGAGATGAGGTGAGTATGTTCTTCCTTTTTATCAGTTCAAGCTTATGTCTGTGCTTTAGAGTTCCTCTTGCATGCTCGTACATTTCATGTACTGACGCCATTTGGCCGGCATCTTTCATGATAAATACAGGTGATCATGGTCATCAATATGCGCTACGGTGATACCACTTGCAGTTCCAGAGTTGATTTGGTGAGCCTCTTTGCTTCGGAGGGTTCCACATCTACTTTGAGTTTTGTTAAGAGGTCGTGGCTCTTGTCCCGACTTCCCTCATAGTTATTAGAGGCTTCGTAGACAGTTGAATGTTTTTTTTTCTAAATATTTTGAGTTATTTACTTTGAGACTTTTTAGAAACCTTTACTTTTGAGTTCATATATTGTTGAGTAAGTCTTCAGCTGAGTATTGAGCCATACCAAGGGTTCGCTTGGGGACCAACAATGGTTCTTGAGTGCCGGCCACATCCAGGGTGTAGGCTCGGGGTGTGACATGTCTTTTCGTCATTACATATAGGGTAAATAGAATCATATCATATATTATTATAAGTGAGGAGATCTTAACTTCAAAGTTGGATTTCAATTTTACTCTTTCACTAAATTTAAATATTATTAAAAAAATAATTAATAAAATATTAAATAATAATTATATGATATTAATCCATTATATTTCTAGATAGAATCAATTCACAGAATTCTAAAATGAAGTTTGGTAGATGAAGTGTTATTATTAAAAAAACTAATTAATAAAATAGTAAATAATAATTATATGGCATTAATCCATTATATTTCTTGATAGAATTAATTTACGGAATTCTAAAATTAAGTTTGGTAGATGAAGTGTTTCGTAACAGTAAAATACAGTAAATTATATCCTTTAAAAACTGAAATATCCTTAAACATTAAACAACAAAATGTCCTTTGAATTACCAGACATCATAATATGACACACATATTTAGATTTTAGTCAGAAACTTTACATATCCCAACTTTAACCAATCCGATTCTCATAAATGTTATGTATATTATCAATTTTTAAATGACTTTTATAATTCCTAACTTATAATTATATATACCAAAAAGTTGTTTACAAAATCACTTTATATTAATGCATACACTTTGTTATTCTGATGTATAATTGTTGATGGATGATTATTGGTGGATGTAATTATGTTTCTCATCACAACCACTTTATGTTAATGCATACACTTAGTTATTCTAATGTATAATTGTTGATGGATGTTTTTGTTCATCACATATGCAACAAAAAAGAGGTAAATCTATTTATGCTTTTGTTGGTTATTGAGGAAGTTCCTCCATTCTTTTAATTTAGAATTGTTACTCTCTTGAATTTTTGTTATTTAAAAGTTTTAGAATTCATTAGCTATTTTATTGTTTTTAGTCTACTCTATTTCATCTTGTTTTCGAATATTTGTGGGATGAACATAATGTACATCTGAAGTTGTATAATTTATTGTGATGCTATAATAATGTAATAGATATTGATAATTTTTTATATATTCTCTTCAAACATTATATGACATCTTCACAACTTATAACTCATGTGAAATCTACGTATCAAAATGATACAATTTCTTAAAACGATTTGATATGATTGTCAGATTGTTAAACTTTAACTTGGTGTTACACTCCTTCTCTTTTGATTACTTAATTTTATGAATAATTATTTATACATATTGTAAGTGTATTTAAATCATTTACAAATATTTATACTAAGTAGCGTGAAATACACGCATATTTTCTATTANTCCTTCTCTTTTGATTACTTAATTTTATGAATAATTATTTATACATATTGTAAGTGTATTTAAATCATTTACAAATATTTATACTAAGTAGCGTGAAATACACGCATATTTTCTATTATGAAATTCATTTTTTTTTTAATAATATAGAAATCTTGTAGTAATTACAAGGGACAAACGTGCAACGCACGTTCCCAAAAACTAGTTATTAATATGAGTAGAGACAAAATGAGAAGAAAAGATTAAGGTAATGACGCGATTACACCAAATCATCCGTTACACAATTGAGTCTTTTTGTCATTACCTAATGATGAATTTAAACGATACGATACAATAGAATTAAGTAACAACCAAAACAAATATTCTATTTAAACTAACAATACAATACAATAGATAACAACCATCCAAACAAGGTGTTAATAAAATGTTCCTTTGATACGTCCTGCCTTTGTAGCTGGAAATGAAGATACCTTTGGAGTAATTTGAAGTTGAAGCTCATAATTTCCCAAGCTCTCTTGCTCTTCTTGAATTCTCTTTGCACTATTCTCCACACCAGAGCTGCAATATTTTATTTGGATGAATTTTAGTGTCATTATATCTCCGATAATCTCAGGAATCTCCTCCAGTTCATCCAACCCACACAGTAATAGTTGCTCAAGCATTGGAAAATTATCACTACCATCTGCTTCCCACCTTTCCAGACCTATGTCAACAATTTGTAGATATTGTAATTTGTGAAACACAACATCTTCATCTACTTTCCAATCTGTTCCATCGAATGCACCAAACCCTTTGAGCACCTCAAGATTAGGTAAATAAGCCAGCAAATTCACAACTTCCCATGGTATACGAGTACCTGATAATATCAATTTCTTGATATTAGTACTTAATGTCATTTTCTTGACTTTACAAGGTAAAATATCTCCAGAGAAAATGTTCACGTCAATAGTCTCCCGCTTTATGAGTAGCGTCTCCAGCTCCTCTAGAAGAATTAGAGAATCAAGAATTGCAGACCACTCAGAATGCTCTGAATCATCTAAAAGCTTTAGCTTTTTTAGATTCGGAGTTCTTCTTATGATTTCCGCTATAAAAGGAGAGTAATATAGATAAAGATTTTGCAAGTTATTGAGAAACAAAGGATTTTCTGCCTCAAGAGGATTAGATATATATAGTGGCCAACTGATATCCAAATGTCTTAGCTCTGACATTCTCCAGATATCTACTGGCTGCTCCAACTTTTTCCTTTCAAGAGTTCGAAGAATTATGGTCTGTAGATTTCTCAATTTGGCTAGTTAAAGACTTCCCTTAATTTTTGCAGCAACATATTTCAAATGTACAAGTTGAGGTATTACACCAGAGAAATCGTACCAAACTGTTAATACGTCCAACACCTTAAGTAACTTGAACTCTGAAACAATGGAACAAATCCTTTCTGGAAAACCAGGGTAATATAAAAATTGCATTGAAATAAAGGTACGAGCTATACTTGCTGTACAATTGCTATGCATTGGAGGATAAACTTGCTTCTCTTCATGGTTACACAGACCTATAACTCGCCGCTGATCATCTATTACTTCTAATAAGGACATGAGGACATTCCCATTCATGACATGCACAACATTTTCAGTACGAGTTTCAGTTCGGCATAGTTGGCGAAGAAGATCATGAATTTTGCAACTTCTCATCCTTCCATTAGCACTTTGTGTACCAGTCAAAATCAGACTTCTATCAATTAACTCTTGTAGATACTCCTCTGCCACCATTTCTAATCTTTTATCCTTTCTTGCCTTTACGAATTGCTCAGCAATCCATAGCCTAATCAACTTGGAAACATTAATCTCTGTGTCTTCTGGAAAACCTCCAACATACAGAAAACATGCCTTCAAATATTGGGGCAAGTAATTGTAGCTCAGACAAAGAATTGATTGGCACCGATCGGACACCGTACCAAAGAATGAGTTCAGATTTTCCTCAACCTTCTTCCAATTATCATGTGTCGGGTCCATTTTTCCAAGAAGTCCAGCAACGACAACCACCGAGAGAGGTAATCCTTGACATTGTTGTACAATATGCTTTCCTATTTCTTCTAGAAGACGAGGGCATTGATCATTTTTGAATAATTTTTTGGTGAATAGATTCCAACTATCATCTAGACTTAGAAAGGACTTACTATGAGGTGGAAAATCAAGGCAGTTCACATAATCAGCAACATACTTGAGCCTAGTGGTTAATATAATTCTGCTTTTATTGTCATCATTTGGGAATATTCTTTGCATTTGGTCCCATGCCTCAGTACTCCAAATATCATCAGTGACAATTAGGAATCTCCTACCCTTCAGACCTCTATACACAATCTCCATTAGTTCATCATCACTCATTTCTTGTTTGCTTCCGGTAATTGAAGAGGCTACTTCAAGAAGCATTTGTCTCTGATTGTATTCTTTGGAGATAGTGACCCATGCATGTTTATCAAATCGAGAACAAATAGATGAATCATCATAAACTTTTCTGGCAAGAGTTGTCTTACCGATACCGCCCATACCAAAAATTGGTATGACAGTTAACTCGTCTGCTTGGGCAGTGACGCGATCAAGTATGATGTTGAAGTCATCCTCCATCCCAAAAATAGTATTTCCCTCAATTGTACTTTTTTCTGGTGAGTAGGTAGTTGTTGCTGATTCTGCAGATTTGCTTCCATGCTTTTTAACATTAATCTGCATCACCTCTTTGTGGAGAAAATAAACTTGTCCTTTCACTTTCAACAATTCTTCATAAAAGGATGTATAAGCCTTTTCCCGCTTGTCCTCACGATCTGCTAGAATGATCCTTCGTAGCCATAAATCAACTTTATATTCCACTTTGTATACTACATTTCTGATCCTCTTTTCTATAACCTTGAAATTGAAACTCGGTAAATTAATTATTATTGAAAAAAATATAAAAAATCAGTAAGATTTAGATAACTATACTAGTGAATTACATACCTTAAGAGTTTCAATATCCTTTGTAGTATCGTCAAGGAGATCTTGCAGAGCAGAAAGATTTTGATAGAGAGATTGAACATGTTGCGTGTAGCTTCGACAAACGAAAGATTGATTAGGTTTGAATAGTTGTTCCAATGTATACAGAAGTGAAGAAAGAGCAGCATAAGCCATTTCTCTTAACAAAAAAATTATTGCAGTTTGCTGGAATAATTTACTTTCTTATTATTAGGCTAAGAGGTTTTGTCCAAATGATTTACTTTTTTTTATTTCCAACTTTTTTTAAATGGGGGACAAAGATTAGTGTACTTACTTTTATCATTTGTTTAATTACAAGAGATAAGGGGTAGTGGACTAACTTTTACTATTTGTATTATATAATTGTGAGATAAGGTGTAGTGCACTAAACTTTTACTATCATTATCTTTAATTAAGCAATTGATGGATTGCTAATGGGTTTGTTGACTAATGATGGCACAATGCAGCCAGTTTACACTACTTCATGGTTAATCAAACCTCATAATACTCTTTTAACTTGGCTTCAGTTGACATCTTTGTTCTTTAATTTTGGGTGTGCACAAGTAGACACTTAAACTTGTATAAAAATTTGAAGAAGAAGACGCATGTGTTCTACATGGCATAATACATGTAGAACTCCACGTAGGACATAAATCTTCATGTAGGACGCCACATAAGACACATGTATCTATTTGTTCAATTTTATACAAGTTAAAAGTGCCTACTTATACCACCCAAAATTAAAGTCGAGTAAAATATGTATGCCAAAACAGTAAAGGCGGCAGTGGAAGTAGAGTAAGCTAGAGCTCCTCTCGTTACAGTCAAGTGACTTTTGCTCATCTACACCTTTTTCTATGGTGAGTTTACAATTTGAATCATACCCATTCAGGAACAAGAAAATATCACCGTGATTTGAGTTAAGTCTCGATGAAAGAATTGACCATAGTTCAAAATTAATCTATTTCGCATAATTTAGGTGTAACTTTTACATTTTAACCATAAAAGATAAAAGAAAAATAAAATGAAAAATAAATAGAGGGAGAGGGGGAAGAAAATGGTAGTGCAAATACACAAAGAGGTGTATATCTAATTCAGAAATAGGTGAAGAAAGATACGAATAATTAACCTATATATCCGTCCATCAAACTGATTAGACTAAAAATAGCCGACGGATATACAATATACGTATAATCCATGTTCAATATGTGTATAATCAATGTACTATCTATATATATTTAATTATGTGAAGATATTTTCAAGCAAAACATATATATATTTCTTACATGATTATAAAACTAACTGAAATAGTTAAAAACAGTACACTGCAATTTACATAGGGCGATCTTTTCCAAACCCCATTAGGGTACGTTTTAAAAGCTTCGAAGCTCTACGAGACACCTCAATCACGCGCCTAACAAGTGGCACCTTCACTGTCTCCCTATTCCGTAAAGATTTCTTATCCCAGCTGCAAAGATTGTTTGAAAACCATTCAAATATAGGAATAAACTATACAACTAAACATTATACTTTATATATAAAATATATTTGGCAAGACGAGTGAGGCTTGCTCAGTTGGTGAAACACCACCACCTCTAACCAATTATATTGGTCTAGGGTTCAAGTCATGTTGTAAGCAATGTGGGCGAACAGCTTAGCAAGCCTAATTCGTTTTGCTTCTCTTGATCATACAACATCTCTAATGCCTGGACTCTTCATCTGGCTTTGACACTCCGGTGTAAGTAATCATATCGATGCTTCAATATTCACTTACTATCTATTTTCATGGAGACATTTAAGCAGAGATTTCAGATCTATAATTTCTACTTCTAAAGTACTCCAGGGCTTCATGTAGTAGAGAGGGTTCCTAGTCCGGGAGAAATTGCCCGAGCAAATTAAGTAATGATGTGATAACCAAAGCACATGAAACACGGGGAGAAACAAAAATCGTAGGACAAGAAACTATGAGAATAATATTACTACTACTGGTATGAACAGAGAAACAAGTACTCTGTACCAAATTACCACCAAGCCTATTCACAGGATAGCAAGTCAACAATCAATTACCTACGCACCTTCTGCCTTATATCTTCAATCCTAATTTTATCTCTCTTCTGAGTATACATTTTGAATCTTACTTTAGTATGTCTGCCCAATACTTTCCCCAGTTACTAGGATAACATAACATAGCAAATCACTTCCAATAGCTTCTTTTAGATTGAATTCAAACAATCTCAAAACAGAATTTGAAGCTAAACAATGAAAATCCATGATAATTTTCAGAAAAAAATGAAGGTTATACGTTACCTGTTCAAAGCAACAGGCGCAGTAGCTCGAGCTAAGTCGGGTTGTTGAAAAAATGTGGACCATTTTGAGTAAACTTCGAAATAACAAAAAATATTACTCTTCTATATAAAGAGCACATGAACATATTAATTAAGAATAGACTAATAATGAAAGATGGAAATGAACATACCATAGGAGTAATTCGAACTTGAAGCTCATAATTTCCTAAGCTTTGTTGCTCTTCTTGAATTTTTGTTGCACTAGTGTCTACACCAGAGCCGCAACAGTTTATTTGGATGAATTTTAGTGTCATTGTTTCTCCAATACTCTNCATTACCTGTTCCAAGCAACAGGTGTAGTAGCTCGAGCTAAGTCGGGCTGTTGAAAAAATGTGGACCCTTTTGAGTAAACTTCGAAATAACAAAAAATATTACTCTTCTATAGAAAGAGCACATGAACATATTAATTAAGAATTGACTAATAATGAAAGATGGAAATGAACATACCATAGGAGTAATTCAAACTTGAAGCTCATAATTTCCTAAGCTTTGTTGCTCTTCTTGAATTTTCGTTGCACTAGTGTCTACACCAGAGCCGCAACAGTTTATTTGGATGAATTTTAGTGTCATTATATCTGCAATACTCTCGGGAATCTCCTCCAGATCACGCAACTGATGCAATATTAGTTGCTCAAGCATATGAAAATTATCACTACCAGCTTCCCACCTCTGCAGATCTCCGGCAACAATTTTTAAATGCTTTAATTTGCGAAACACAACATCTTGATTGAGTCTCCAATTTGTTCTCTTGAATGCATCATTCCCTTTGAGCAACTCAAGATTGGGTAAATTAGCAAGCAAATTCACAACTTTCCATGGTAATCTAGTGTATGATAATTTCAATTTCTTTAGATTAGGAGGGAAAATATCTCCTGAGAAAATCATTGGGTCAAAGGTTGCTATGTGTAGTGTCTCCAAATCATGTAGAAGACTGAGAGAATCAAAAATAGGATGCTCAGATCTATCTGAAATCTTTAGCTTTTTTAGATTGGGACTTCTTGTTATGATTTCCGCAACAAAAGCAGAATAATGAAGAGAAAGTGTGTGCAAGTTATTGAGAAACAAAGGATGTTCTCCAATACTATGATTTTCAGCATCAAGAGGATTAGATATATATAGTGGCAATCCAATATCCACATGTCTTATCTCTGACATTGTCCAAATATCTATGGGGTGCTTCAACTCCGTCTCTTCAAGACTTTGAAGAATTATGGTCTGTAGATTTCTCAATTTGGCTAGTGAAAGAGCTTTCTCAATTCTTGCAGCAACATATCTCAAATGTATAAGATGAGGTATTACACAAGAGAAATTGCATTCAATTGATAATACGTCCAACACCTTAAGCAACTTCAACTCTAAAACAATGGAGAAAATCCTTTTTGGAAAAACTAAACCAAAAGATGGCATTGGAATAAAGGTGCGAGTTATGCGACTGCTATGCTGCATACTATGATATATGGCTTTGGGGACATCCCCATTTATGACATTCAAACCATTTTCAGTTTGACCTTCTCTTATGCACAGTTGTCGAAGAAGGTCGTGAATTTTGCAAGTTTTCATCCTTCCATTAGCCCTTTGTTTACCAACCAAAATTAGACTTCTATCAATTAACTCTTGTAGATACTCCTCTGCCACCACTTCTAACCTTTTATTGCTTCTTACCTTTACGAATTGCTCAGCAATCCATAGCTTAATCAACTTGGAAACATCAATCTCCATATCTTCAGAAAAACCTCCAACATAAAGAAAACAAGCCCTCAAATATTGGGGCAAGTAATTATAGCTCAAAGAAAGAATTGATTGGCATCGTTCGGATACCGTACCAAAGAATGAATTCAGATTTTCCTCAACGATCTTCCAATTGTTATGCGTTGGGTCAAAAAGAATATGTGTGTGAAGAAGAGGATGATAGTGAGACATTTCTTAAGGATATGATGGAAGTTAAGAAAACCTTTCTTGAAAGTCAAGATGGAGGGTGATCGATCGATGTTCGTGGTCAAGTTTATTCTATCCTTGAATCCCTTGTATTTGAGTTGTACACCACAGAGCAACGTATAAAAGTTGCAATGATTCTCTGTAAAGATGACAAAAAGATGGAATTATTTTTACGTATGGGTGAACATGATCGTCAGACAATGATGTGGATGGCTGTCCATGATAAACTTTGAACTACGGTGAATTTGTGATATAAGTGGCTACACTAGTTTAGTAATTTTTGCTTGAAATCACTTCAAAGTGTGACAACAGTGGCATTTTTTGACACTTCCGATTATTAATGTGCGCATGAGCATGTTAAATATTTTTGTGTAACTAAGTTTTATCAAAATATCTCAACTCATGTGTCAATGCTAAGTGCAGATGTAATTATATAGTTGTCATTACAGCTCTTCAAATCGTGTAGCCATTTAATTTTGAGATTCTGAAATGCAATTATATAACTGCTATGACCGTTCTTTAATCTGTCTTGCATTTCTCTGTCTGGTCTCTGTTTTTCATTGTTAATTTCTCTATGAGTTGATGAATGTGTGTGATAGAAGAGGTGAAGAATTTCGCTTCTATTTGTTCACAATTTAATTGGAAATTATGTTCCCATGGAGGAAAATGTGTACATGGCCAAGCTAGTTGAGCCAAAATTGAGGCTGAGCTTAGCAAGATATGTGATCGAATTTTGAGCCTTCTTGAGTCCCATTACCTACTGTGTTTGAACCATGCATCAGCTCAGCAGGCAATAGAAGATGTTGCAGACAAGGGTGCTCAGCTTATTCTTCTCCCTGAGTCCATATTCCAATGATAGTTTGGAATTATTGCAACGGGTGAGGGCTGCTGATTGCAGTTGTATGTAGCAACTTGTTCTCCTGTAAGAGACGGTGGCTAGTTATGTAGCTTGGGGACATTCTACTCTTGTTGGACCGTTTGGAGAAGTGCTTATGACAACAGAACATGAGGAGACTACACTAATAGCAGAGATTGACTATTCAGTAAATATTTTTTTAAATAAAAAGTTCTAAAAAATAAATTTAAAATTGATTTCTTTCCCTTCCGTTAGAGGAGAGTAGTCTATGTGAGCCATTTGTGTAACAGTAGAGGGAAATAGTATAAAAATAAATTTAAAATTTGTTTCAATCCCCTCCACCCCGCTCCGCTCTGTATTCGCCCCGTTCCGCTCTGTATTTACCCCGGCCCGTTATCATCCCTATATATGAGCCACTTTGATAACGAGGGTTATATCGGCTCTAATGACAAAGTTAAGGTGTATATCAACTCTTTTCTAAAAAATAAACAAGACTTTTGAATCTTGTGGTCTTAGACTAAGTATATGTAGAATGGATCAAAATGTCGTTTTATCTTGTTATTTTAAACATGTAAGTGAAAACTAAGAGTTAAAAGAGTTGTTAAAAAAGGAAATAATCATTCTTTTTGAAATGAATTACTAGGAGAGATCAGGTAAAAAAATGAAGATATTCAGACCAAGATGAAGGTGGCCTCTATCACGGACATGATGTGGGAGGCTAAGGTGAGTTGGATTTGGACATGAAGTTTAATTTGTGTGTTACTGCATTAAAACCATATGATAGAATTCTATGTTAGCATTTCATTCCACAGTGATTCAACTTTGTGGAATTAGGACATGAAGTTTGTGTGTTTTGGATTCTACCTGTTTTAAGTAACGAAGTTCTCAATTAACAATTTGTACCTATTAAACGGATTTCTTAAGATATATAAATACAATCAAAAGTAGCTTCAAAATGTTCCAACTAAATAAAGATAAATAAATGCCTGTGAAGGTGCCTAATTAGGAATATTTAGAGGCACCATCAAAAATTGAACTTTGAACAAACACAAGTTTTTAAGACCATTTATCAGAATGTCGAATAAAACACTCAGCCGCTATTAATGCTCGCTCCGACTGAAGTAGCGTTTGCTGGAGTTGCCGGACTTGCTGGTCCTGCTGTTGCTGTTGCCAGACGTGAGAGAGCTGGGAAAATAAAAGAAGAAAGTGTATCATAAGATGTAGAATTTGTATCAAAAAATGTAGAGAGACAACAATGCATATCCCTCTAGTATGCTTACAAATCTCTAGTAAATGTTGTCAACAGTAAAAAATAACTATTTTTTTAGTATCGGATCGAAGTAATATGAATTGGATGGAGTAAAAAAACACTAAGAAGAGTATTTAAATAATGAATGATGGAATTTTAACATACCATAGGAGTAATTTGAACTTGAAGCTCATAATTTCCCAAGCTTTGTTGCTCTTGTTTAATTTTCTCTGCACTTGTCTCTACACCAAAGCTGCAATATTCTATTTGGATCAGTTTTAGTGTCATTATATCTCCAATACTCTCCGGAATCTCCTCCAGTTTATCCAACCAAAACATCATTAGTTTCTCAAGCATTGGAAAATTATCACTACCAGCTTCCCACTTTTGCAGATCTCTACACCTATGCAGTAATAGAAGTTTTAATTTGCGAAACACAACATCTTCATTTAGTCTCCAATCTGTTCCATCGAATGCAGAATAATCGAGCACCTCAAGATTGGGTAAATTAGCCAGTAAATTCATAGCTTCCCATGGTATATAAGTAGATGATAATGTCAACTCCTTGAGATTCGGAAGGAAAATATCCCCTGAGAAAATCATGATCGGGTTAACGGTTTGTTGTGCTTCTAGGTGTAGTTTCTCCAGTTTCTCAAGAAGGCTGAGAGAATCAAGAATAGCAAGCCCATCAGAATGCTTAGCTTCATGTAAAATCCTTAGTTCTTTTAGATTGGGAGTTCGTCTTATGATTTCCACAGCAAAAGGAGATAAGTGAAGAGTTAGTGTTTGCAAGTTATTGAGAAACAGAGGATGTTCTCCACTACTATTATTTTCTGCCTCAACAGGATTGGATATATAGAGTGGTGATCTAATATCCACATGTCTAATCTCCGTTGTCGTCCAGATATCTACGGGGTGCTTCAACTTTGTCCCTAGAAAACTTTCAAAAATTATGGTCTGTAGATTTCTCAGTTTGGCTAGTGAAAGAGTTTCCTCAATTTTTGCAGCAACATATCTCAAATGTACAAGTTGAGGTATTACACAAGAGAAATCGTATTCAATTGAAAATACATCCAACACCTTAAGCAACTTCAACTGTGAAACAATGGATAAATTCCTTTTTGGAAAATATGATGGCGTTGAAATAAAGGTGCGGGTTATACTTGTAATACCACTGCTATGCCTTGTACGATAAAATTGCTTCTCTTGAAGATCAAATTGAACGATCAGTCGCCGTTGATCATCTATGGCTTCTAAGGAGATGGGAACATTTGCATTCATGACATGCACAACATTTTGAGTATGAGCTTCTCTTAGGCATAGTTGGCGAAGAAGATCATGAATTTTGCAAGTTTTCATCATTCCATTATCCCCATGTGTACCGGCCAACATTAAACTTCTATCAATTAACTCTTGTAGATACTCCTCTGCCACCACTTCTAACCTTTTATTGCTTCTTCCCCTTACAAATTCCTCAGCAATCCATAGCCTAATTAACTTGGAAACATTAATCTCTATGTCTTCTGGAAAACCTCCAACATAGAGAAAACAAGCCTTCAAATATTGGGGCAAGTAATTGTAGCTCAAAGTAAGAATTGATTGGCACCGTTCGGATACTGTACCGAAGAATGACTTCAGATTTTCCTCAACTTTCTGCCAATTATCATACGTTGGGTCCATTTTTCCAACAAGTCCCGCAACGACAATAACCGAGAGAGGTAACCCTTGACATTGTTGTACAATATGCTTCCCTATTTCTACAAGTAGAGGAGGACACACTTCTTTTTTGAACAATTTTCCAGTAAATAGATTCCAACTATCATCTAGAGTGAGAAAAGACTTACAATGAGGGGGGAAATCAGGACAACTAACATAATCAGCAACATACTTGAGCCTTGTGGTTAATAGAATTCTGCTTTTATTGTCATCATTAGGAAATATTCTTTGAATTTGGTCCCATGCCTTAGTACTCCAAATATCATCTATGACAATTAGAAATCTCCAACCCTTCAGACCTCTGTGCACAATCTCCATTAGTTGATCATCGCTCATTTCTTGATTGCTTCCAGTAATTGAAGAAACAACTTCAAGAAGCATTTGTCTCTCATTGTATTCTTCGGAGATAGTGACCCATGCATGTTTATCAAATCGAGAACAAATAGAAGAATCATCATAAACTTTTCTGGCAAGAGTTGTCTTACCTATACCTCCCATACCAAAAATTGGTATGACAGTTAACTCGTCTGTTTGGGCAGTGAGGCGATCAAGTATGGTGTTGAAGTCATCCTCCATCCCAACAATAGTATTTTCCTCAATTTTACTTTTTTCTGGTGAGGAGGGAGCTGCTGCTAGTTCTGCGGATCTGCTTCCATGCTTGTTAAACTCAATCTGCATCACCTCTTGCCTGAGAGAATCAACATCTTTTTCCACTTTTACCAATTCTTCGTCGAAGAATTTACAAGCCCCTTGTCTACTCTCTGTGCAATCAGCTAGAATGATGCTTCTTAGGCTTGAATCAACTTTATCTTCTGCTTTGTATATTACATCTCTGATCCTCTTTTCTATAAACTTAAGAGTTTCAATATCATTTGTGGTAGTATTGTCAAGGAAAAGTTGCAAAGCAGAAAGATTTTGATAGAGAGATTGAAGATGTTGTTGTGTAGAGCATCGACAAAGGAAAGATTGATTAGGTTTGAAGAGTTGTTCTAAAGTATACATAAGTGAAGAAAGAGCAGCATAAGCCATTTCTCTTTGTTTGCTAAAAGATGAGAGCCTTGCAGATATAATGTCTCTGCTTTGTTATTATTAGGCTAAGTGTTTTGTGCATATAATTTACATGAATTTGGACAATTTTCTATTTAACATCTACATCACAGCCACACAACTTGTAGTTCATGGATGCAAAACTGTGGATTGACTAAGTTAAAGTGGGAAAAAAGAAATGAAAGATAATTAAAGACATAATATGTCAAGTTGTATTAATATAATAAACTTCTAATGAAAAATAAAAATATAATAATATGTCAAGTTGTATTAATATAATAAACTTCTAATGAAAAATAAAGAAACTCTTGTAGTTTTCCTAAAGAATTTTCAAACATTAGTCGTTCAGATTTCTGATTCATAAACATTGGATTCCAACTTGTCAGAGACATTGAACCCTGTTGTAAAATAGAATAATTTACGTTGAATAATGAAGACATCATGTCTCAAGTTGGACGAATATAATAAACTTTCGATACAAATTTTCTATTGAAATTTATATAATCATAAAAGGTCAAAATGTTTGAGTTACTTGAGTTAATATCACTGTCTGGAATTTTGTACGATAAAAAACACACAAATTGAAGATCAACCTGCCCCACAGTCTTTACTTACAACGAGAAACCAACTCTTATCCAAAGGGTAGAGATAGGCCTAAATTCCATTAGAAACACATTTTTTCCCAACCAAACTAAAGCTAAATAAAAGCATAAATAGATGATCGAAAAAAAAGGATAAAGGACAAGCGAGAGTGGTTTGGATGGTAAATACTCTCCACTTTAACTCTAAGATTAAGTTATAGGTTCGAGTCAACAAGTGAATAAAAAAGATGGAAGCTCACAGGAGAGATAAAAGAAACCAAAAGGAGACAATGTGTGGGTTAAAGACACAAGATTAATGAATATTATTAGAATATAAGTTGTGAAAATGAAGATGTGCAATTATGGAGTTGATTTAATCTCTCTGCTTTGTTATTATTAGGCTAAGAGGTTTTGTCCAAAAGGTTTACTTTTTTTTATGTCCATACCTTTTTCTAAATGGGGACCAAAGACTAGTGTACTTACCTTTATCTTTTTTCAATTTGTATCAGTAATAACAAGGGTAAATCACATAAGTACGCTATATTAAGAAAGTATTTACCCTACCCTTGCATGTTTATCAAATCAAGAATGAATAGATGAATCATCATAAACTTTTCTGATAAGAGATGTCTTACCTATACTGCCCATACCAAAAATTGGTATGACAGGTAACTCATATGTTTAGGAAATGAGGCGCTCAATTATGGTGTTTAAGTCATCCTCCATCCCAACAATAGTATATTCCTCAATTGTACTTTTTTCTGTCGGGCATGCATGCTCTAGTGAGTGTGACAGAATCGGGCATGCCAAGAGTGATGAATGAAATGAATCTCACATCGATCATGGACTTCCTTAGATGAATTTGAACAATTCTTACTTTAGGCTAAGCCCAAGGTCCATGTAACAATTACTACTAGTGGTCCATGGACAAAGACACTGTAGTTTTCTTGAAGACTTTTCAAACACTGATCATTCAATGGGTCCCAAATGTGTCTGATTTCTGATTCATATACATTGGATTCCAAGTTGTTAAGAGACATTGAACCCTCTTATAAAATTGAATAATTTACTGTGAATAGTAATGTGGTCCATTTAACGACTCAATACATGAATGTCACAAATTAATTGGCACAAAATATATATTTTTTTCTGCATAAGTTGATCTGCAGTATGAGTTTAGGATCTTTTATTTGCTTTGCATGAAGCCTAAAGGTAGTCAGAGTCCGTCAGTTTTTATTAGACATGTATGATAATGTTCAACTGCACAAAATTGTGAGAAGAACTAGTAAGAATCGTGTCTGCCATCCAATTCTTGACATTTGATGAGATTACTCAATCACTCTGTAAATGGAGGATCGATAAGTGACTTTACTTCATCAAATTCAAATCAAAGAGTATTTGTATGTATAACTATTTATCATCATCATATATATCATCGTATCATCATATATCATATCATATATTATTATAAGTGGGAAACTCCAACTTGCAAAGTTGAATTACTATTTTACCCCTACACTAAATAAAGTATTTAATTAATTATATTATTAAATAATATTATATATATATTATACTAAATACTAAAAGTTGAAAGGTGTTAAGCTGAAAGTTGAATCAACTTTTAAATGCAATTAAATGAGAAAAACATTACAAAAGAAGAAAATGAAAGATTGTTATAAATTCATTGAATATTGAATTGTCCATTTGATTTCTTCAAGAATTAATTAAATTTATGTATGTATAATTCCAAGGTGATATGAACCTTGGTGGATAATATGTATAATTTCAAGGTGACCTTTGGCTATGATATCTCAACACTATAAATAGAGATATTATTCACCATTTGAATGACACACTTGAATAGTAAAAAAGTCTTTTTCTTCATCTCCATATATATCTTGTCTTCTTCTCTTCATTTTATATCATTATGTGCTTGTATTTTATAAAAAAGATCATGATTTCAAGACTCTTTATTCCTAAAAATTAAAATTTAAAACTATTGTCTTTTCATTTTCTCATATTGAATGAAGGGAAAAATTGGTCTCGCAAATTATAAATTAAGACATTGGACAATATTAGATAAATCATAGAAAATTGTAGTGTTCAATTGTTGATTTCAAAGAAGGGCTCTTCTTTATTTGATTCCCTCTTCATCTATGTTTTATCATATGTAATTATATTTATGTATGTCATTTGTTTCCTCTTTCAATTTTAGTGGCATTATAATCGCATGCATGGTAAGAATTATATGTGATAAGTTGGATAATTCATTATATGTTTGGTAAGAATCTCTTATTTCTTGGCACCAAATCTCTTATGTTGCACAATATCAATTTCTGAACTTTTAAAAATGTTGATTATGCGAAAGATATAATCAGTATATTATTATTTGGGATAAACGTGCAATGCACGTTCCCAAATACTAGTCATATTTAAAAAGAGTGAAAAACATTTAAATACTGAACTTTGTTTAAGAAACAAACTCTCCCCTTAACTTTGAATAATAGATCGAAGACTAATAGATCGAAGACGAACGACAAAAAAATTCAACTA
This sequence comes from Solanum stenotomum, assembly GCF_019186545.1. Lineage (NCBI taxonomy): Eukaryota > Viridiplantae > Streptophyta > Magnoliopsida > Solanales > Solanaceae > Solanum > Solanum stenotomum. The sequence continues at coordinate 36,240 of NW_026036415.1, forward strand.
GTTAGAATTAACTCTTTACCAGAAAAGAAGCAGAGGAACACACAAGTATTATCCCAAGTTTAGTAATACTGGCTAAAATTTAAATAATAAAAATTGTCTATGGATGACCAAATGGATCAACTGTATAGTTATCTTTACATATTTTCAAGCAAACATATATATATTTCTTAGTACAATATGGTAAAAACTAATTGAAACACTTAAAAACAGTGCACTGCAATTTACATGGAGGGATCTTTTCCAAACCCCATTAGAGCATGTGTTAAAAGCATCGAAGCTCTACGAGATACCTCAATCATACGCCCAACAAGAGGTGCCTTTACTGTCTCCCTATTCCGTAAAGGTTTCTTATCCCAGCTACAAAAATTATTTGAAAACCATTTAAAAACAGGAATAAACTATACAACCAAACAGTATATCATGCATGTATATAGAGAATATATTTGGCAAACTACCTTTAGCCAATTGGTCGAGGGTTCAAGTCACATTGTAGCAATGAAAAACTTAGCAAGCCTCAGTCATATGTCCACAAAAAAGAAAACATCCTTTGGCAAAATTATGTCGTTTGACTAGTAAAAAGAGCTTACATAAACTATACAACCAAACATTATATTATATATAGTATATTTGGCAAGACGAGTGAGGCTTTGCCCAATTTGTGAGACTCTTCTGCCTTTAGCTAGTTAGTCGAGGGTTCAAGCCTAACTTGTTTTGCCAAAAATGGAACATCTTTTGGCAAAATAATGACATATGAAAAGAACACAGAGATGGCTAAAAGTGGCAATAACCAATAACCAACCCTGCATATTTAGAGCCATAGACAAAGTAAAATGAATTTGTGCGACTTTAGGATTAAGTTTATCAAACATGTGAAGTTGCACAGAATTTGAACATACTTAAAGAAGTACACTATGGTGAAACTCAGTACTGTTACTGCAGATGGCCTCTTACATTTACACAAACTGATGGATCTCATGGCAAGAAACCAAGAGAATGTTCAAGAGTTCCCTTGTTGAACTACAAATTGAACAGTTTCAAGTCACAATTATAGAAATGATGGAGAACACAACTTAGCAAGCCTTACTAGTTTTTGCCAAAACCGGAACATCTTTTGGCAAAATCATGACATTTGACAAGACACTGAGATAGCTAAAAGTGGCATTAACCAACCCTGTATATCTAGAGCCCTAGACCAAGTGAAATAAATTTGTGTGACTTTAGGATTAAGTTTATCGAACATGTGAAGTTGCACAGAATTTGAACATACTTAAAGTACATTTTGGCGAAACAAAATGTTACTTGCCTCTTACATTTACACAAACTGAAAAATAGTTAGGATGTCATGGCAAGATACCAAGAGAAATGCTTAACATTTTCCTTGTTGAACTACAAATTCAACAAGTATTTTTGATGTGAAATATATACGTACCAGTCTTCATGACGAACAACCTTTCCACCTTCCGTGTACAACTTGATTAGTGATATCATATGGATGTCTTTCCCCAAGAACTTGTAATATTGTTTGTTGTCGATTAAAATCTGAAGCCATCAACCATAATGTCAGTCCTAAAGCAGAGAATAAACAAATCGAAAAGAAGATGCAATAGGATGGAGGGATCTTAAACCTCTTTATTTCCAGGAGAAATTTCTTTCTCTGTGACGTTGTACTCCACGATTCTCGACTCACTGAAGACCTGAAATGTACAAAAAGCAACAGTTTGAAATTATTCATACACAACAATCCCAAGCCTAAAGAAAGACATAATATAGTAATAAATTAATTAACTTTAAGAAGAAAGGATTGGCTAAGAACTATTGACGTAAACCATAGTAGTTACAGTCACTCAACAAACAACGGAGATTATGCTGGGAACCTTAGATATTTTCGTGATGTATATTTCGAGAAATGAGTTTCAAGAACAAAATTATGATATCCATATGTTAGAAGCAAAACTGCATCGCACAATGCGATTTCCCAAAAGTTCATGCCTATGTCTTATTCTTTTTCTTTCCACAATAAAGTGTATCAATCAAGCATAGTAGGAGACTAGTATGAAATAGGACACTTAGCAAGAAGGAAAATTATTTAGACCTTCCCGAGCGAATAAAATGATGATTTTATCTGCTTTACCCTGCAATCAACAGTAAAATTCATAGTCAGTCTTACTAATATAATAGAGGATTACAAAAGTGGCTTATTATGAATGAAGTATAATTGAAAGGAACACGTGTGAAAGGTAGAAAACAGAAAGCAAGCACTGATCTGAATTTTTACTTAGAACCTCTCAATTCAATCAACCAACAACATACTCAGTGTAATCCCACAACTGGTGTCTGGGGTCTCGGGAGAGTAGTGTGTACATAGACCTTACCCCTACCTTGGGAGGTAAAGAGGTTGTTTTTGATGGACGCTCGGCTCAAGTGAAGCATTATAAAGAAGTTCGGAAAAAAAGAAAACAGTGGGAGTGAAAAAACCAAGACAAAATACTAAAAAAAGCATGACAGAGTCATTTACAACTGAAATTGGTTTCTTTTTTCTCCTCATTTCTAATATAACAAGAATGATATAGAAAGCCAATTCAGGCCTCATTTCTCTTATTAAGGAACTGAATCCCACCTATTGAAAGGATAAGCCTACGTTGGTGATGATTTATCTTGTAAACTTCAGTGAAGCATAAAAGGGTCGGACTCGAGTTACTTCTGTTTCAGAAATACAGAAGTGCTTGATTTTCAAATTTCACAATCACTAGGTGTGGAGACTAAATTGTTTTCCGTTATCTTCTTTATCATATAAAATGATTGCACTGCGAAATTCTGCAGCCGAAGCACACAAAAAATGTTTAATTCTTGCTCTTATTCAGCATGATCAATTGAAGGCACTTGTCTAAAGTGCAGCATTTTTTCACTACAACTAAACAAGGCTACCATTAGATAGACAAGTTAAGCATACCCCTCAGCACGCATAAGGGGATCTTCAAACGTTGCATTTGGAGCATAAATCTCAAAATCTTGTGCCTTGGCTCGCGATGCATATCTGAAATTTATTTGCGGAAAGCTTGTGAGCATAATTACTGTAAATAATGACCCATTAACTAATAAGCTACTGATTAACAGATATCACTAAGACAACAACTGTGTCTCTGTTCCAAACAAGTTGGATATCGACTATATGAATTCTCATTATCTATATTACTCTATTTAATCCTGTCTCGGTCCGATATTATAAAATTGTAGTTTCTCAGTGCTACAAGTACTCAACATTCTGGCATATGAGTCTAGCAAACATTGAACCTAAAGTAAACTTGCAAGAAACTGAGGGGACTAAGTTGAATTCTTCTTAACCTAAAGTTGCTAACATGATTAAAATTGCTTTTTTTTTGTACTTTTTGGTGCGGAGGAAACCATTGTCCAGAAAATATTTCAGATTTTCTCAGGTTTATTTGGTCAAAATTTTTGAAAAATATTTTCTTGTATTCGATATGGAAGGAGAGGCAGAGCTAGAATTAAGAGTTCGGAAATTCTAAATTTAAGGACAGAAGATTAATGGTAGAGTTTGAACCCACAACACTAGTGTGAAAGGCATTTCCACAGCCCCTTCCCTACATTTTAATTTTCTAATACAAATAGAATGTCTACTAAAAAGCTAGTGGGTTCATCGAACCCACGAACTCCCACCTAACTCCGGCTCTGTATGCAAGTAATTTTTATTGTGCGTGTAAAAATTCCGACTCCGTCACCTAACTGATTGCTACAACATACATGATGATGAAGAATCAAAAACCTAGTAATAGGAGAAAGTAAAAAGAAGAAAATTGGGAGTAAAACTCACAAATTGAGAAGATGTGGAGGTATATAATGAGAAGCAGTATAATCATCACCATCTTCCTTCAAGTACTCTTTTTCTTCATCCTTCGTTCCTGCTGCACAATTCCCAAAAATAATTGAGAAATACACCACAAATTAACAAAATTAAAACTTTTTTTAACAAGAAATACCTTTGGAGTGTATATTTTCCATAGGTGGTTGGATCACAAAAAAATACGACAAGAAGAAGGGTATTATAGAAGAATGGAGAAAAAAAAGAGGATAATAAATAAACAGCCTCGTAATTTTATGAGTTTAAGTCATATTTAATTGGAATTATTAAATTAAAATATCTAAATATATTATCTCAAGATTGAATTATTTATTTAGCGTCCAAGTTTTATTTTAAATGTATATATATGTATTACTATGTTTTTTTAAAAATAATTAAAAGGAGGAGAAATTAAGGGTTGTTTGAAAGTTGACATGAGGATGAGAGGCTTGTTGGTGCTTTACGTGGAGCTACTCTGTCCATTCATGAATTTGCTTCTTTTGTTTTCCTTTGTTATGATTTCAAATTTTTACTTAGGCATGATACATAGGAAAAATTACTTAGAATAAGTGTTTTTAAAAAATAATTATTGATGTTAGTGAAATTTTTTATTTATTATCATTTATAGCCATATATAATAATATTATGATAAATCTGTAATATATATGAAAAGTTCATTATGTATGCCATTAATCTACTTTCTCTGTCCCAATTTATGTGGTACTTTTCGATTTTCGAGAGTCAAACAGTTTAAATTTAACTAGAAATTTGCGTGTGGATTCTTCAATTTTTTTGAAGTGAAATTTATACATTTGTAACTCCGTAAAAAGTACTATAAGTCACAATAATTGACAATTCAAAATAATTAAAAGATATATGAAAAATTTAGTGTAAAAAAAATTAACTTATTTGAATCTCCAAATCTGTAAAGTGTGGAAATGAAACAGGAAAAAAGTGCAGGAAAGGTGAAGGACACAATGGAGGAACAAATTCATGAGCTGCCTTTTCAAGAAGCTCCATATTTAGTTGATGAGTCAGATGAAGAAATACAACACAGGAGGGAAACAGAAGAAGATGAAAGCATGGAGTACAATATTCAGCAAATTAGCAAAGCAGGTGATTTATCACCAAGGCATACCAATAGTTTAAAAGCAAAAAGAGGAAGGCCCACAATTTCTCTTCAAGTCAAAACAAGGAGCAATAAAGATAAATTTTCTCATAGTAATCAATGATTGAGAAAGTCATCTTTTGGAACATTAGATCCGTTAATACTCACAACTCTTTTGGGAGATTAATTGATCTAAATAGAAGACATCAATATTCATTTGTAGCTTTAATGGAACCATTTCAAGATCCGTTAGAGCTAGATCAATATAAAAGGAAGTTAGGTTTCAACAATGCCTATGCCAACAGCTCGGGCAAAATTTGGATTTTTTGGAGGGAAGAATGGGAGGGCTCTGTAATATTGGATTCTTTACAACAACTTTCAATGAAGTTTTGTAAGAATAATAAATCTTTCATTATTTCAACTGTGTATGCTAGATGTAATGCTATGGATAGATTGGAATTATGGGAGGAAATTGTACATATTTCTGAAAATTGTCAAGTTCCCTGGATGGTTGGGGGAGATTTTAATGTTATCTTGAATGAGGAGGAGAAGATGGGAGGTCTGGAGTTCACTCAACATGAGGCAACTGATTTTGCTCAATGCATCAGCAATAGTGCTTTATCAGAAGTGAAATTTTCGGGAAGTAAGTCCACTTAGTGGAATGGGAGAATAGAGGAAAATTTCATTTTTAAAAGGTTGGATAGAATTTTAGTGAACTCGATATTTCTTGAGGCTTTCCCGTCTACTGAGGTCCAACACTTAATCAGACAAGGGTCAGATCATACCCCTCTCCATGTGATTTGCAATACTGAAAAGGAACATGCTATCAAGCCTTTTTGATTTTTGAATTTCTGGACAAAGCATCCTCAGTTTAACGAAATCATACAACATAACTGGATGATTGATTTTGTAGGTTGCCCGTTCTTGGAGTTTCATGCTAAATTGAAGAGGGTGAAGAGAGCATTAATTAAATGGAGCAGAGAAGTCTTTGGGAATATTTTTCAAGAAATTGCTACTATTGAGGATGTTATCAAGGTAAAGGAAGCACAATTAGAGATTTTGCCTTCAACAGATAATAGGGCAGAACTGTGTAGACTGGAGGCCGAGCTAAAAAAATACCTCAAGATTGAGGAAGAATTTTGGAAGCAAAAGGCAGGTATGAAGTGGTTCGTTGAAGGAGACATGAACACAAAATTCTTTCACTCTTATGTGAAAGGGAGGAGGAAAAAGTTGCACTTATCAGAAATTAGTAACAAGCAAGGGGAAATGGTACACTCAAATCAGCAGATAGGAGAAGCAGCAGTAGCTTTCTTTTCAAATCAATTCAAGGAAGAAGGGAATGCCCCAAATTTTTCAATGTTGAAACATATTCCTAAATTGATCACAGATGAGGATAATGAAGAGATGATAAAGCTTCCGAGTCTTGATGAGGTCAAAAGGGTGGTCTTTGAGCTAAATGGTGATAGTGCATGTGGACCAGATGGTTTTTCAGGCCTATTTTTTCAAAAGTGTTGGGATATTATAGGGGAAGATATAACCAGAGTAGTGAGAGCTTTCTTCTGTGGGCAGGAGTTACCCAATTTCATTACTCACACCACTCTGGTGCTCTTACCTAAAAAAGAAGAGGTTAAAAACTTTTCAGACCTGAGGCCAATAAGCTTGAGTTCTTTCATTAATAAGGTCATATCAAGAATGGTACATGATAGAATGGTGGAGGTGTTGCCAAGGATAATTTCACCAAATCAGTCAGGTTTTGTGAAAGGAAGGAGTATTGCAGAAAATGTGTTATTGGCTCAGGAAATCATTACGGATATCCATATGAGGAATCATAATATTAACGTGGTGGTGAAGTTAGATATGACTAAGGCCCATGATAGAGTGTCCTGGATTTTTTAAACCAAGGTATTAAGAGAATTTGGTTTCTAATTATTGACATGGTATGGAGACTGATATCTAGTAATTGGTATTCAGTCCTCATTAATGGACAATCTAATGGTTTTTTTCAGTCTTCTAGGGGTCTCAAACAAAGAGACCCACTGTCCCCAACATTATTTATTATTGCGGCTGAAGTTCTAGCCAGAGGTTTAAATAGTTTGCACAAGGAAGAAGGTTATAAGGGGTATGGTATGCCAAAGTGGAGTCCAGAGATAAATCATTTATCCTATGCAGATGACACTATCTTATTTTGTTCGGGAGATAGACCTTCAGTGATAAAGATGATGACAGTACTGAGAGATTATGAAAATATTTCGGGCCAAAGAATTAATAAGTCAAAGAGTTCCTTTTATCTTCATGATAAGACTCCTCTGATAGTAGCAATCAGATTAAGACGAATTACTGGTATAAAACAAGGAAATTTTCCTTTCATGTACCTCGGGTGTCCACTCTTTTATGGCAGAAAGATTAAAAGTCATTTTGAAGATTTGATTAGAAAGGTGGCTAGAAGAATTTTCTCATGGCAGAATAGATTTTTATCATTCGGGGGGAAGTACATTCTGATTAATCATGTTCTTCAATCGTTACCAATTTATCTTTTATCGGCGATGAATCCCCCCAAAACAATTATTGCACAATTGCATCAGATATTTGCAAATTTTTTTTGGGGAAGCACAGGAAGTCTCAAAGGGAAGCATTGGATAGCATGGGAGGATATGTGTTTTCCTAAGGATGAAGGAGGATTGGGTTTTCGATCATTGCATGATGTTAACCTTGCTTTGTTTGCCAAACTGTGGTGGAAGTTTAGGACAT
>NW_026036415.1:44368-47854 GCF_019186545.1 Solanum stenotomum
AGGTTATGGAAGCAGTTTGCTTCCTGTGCAGGTTTTAGCATTGATGGATTACAGTTACATCAACTAATTTTTAGATGGTGGGAGTATGAAGGAAGTCCAAAATTGCAGCAGATCATGAAGGCCATACCAGCCATAGTCATATGGGAACTTTGGAAAAGAAGGAATGCTAAAAGACATGGTAAAGAGGTCTCTTTCAATAAAATGTACTTTCACTGTCAAAGGACAGTACATCAATTGATAATAGTCAAATTCCCTTGGATTAGAGATATTCCTTATCATTGGGAAGGGATGTTTGATTCATTACAAGGATACAAACCTAAACTGTATTATCAGTTAGTACAATGGTCAAGGCCGGAGGAAGGATGGATAAAGTGTAATACGGATGGTGCAAGCAAAGGTAATCCGGGAGCGAGTTCTTATGGCTTCTGTATTAGAAATGAAAATGGAGATTTATTGTATGCGGAAGCAAATAGGATAGGAATAACTACAAACATGGTAGCAGAATTAACAGGAATATGACAGGCATTGAGATATTGTAAAGCACAAGGTTATGATCATATCAAGTTAGAGACCGATTCTCTAAGTCTAAAAAACATGATTTGGAAGGAGTGGAGAATACCTTGGGAGCTAAATGAGAGAATAGAGGAGATTCATGAACTAATGAATACATTACACATTCATATAAAGCACATCTTCAGGGAAGCAAATCAATTAGCTGATCTCATCGCAAATACAACTATAGATCAAGAGGAAAAACAACAGTTTCTGAATTTCAACCAGTTACCAAGTAGGGCAAAAAAGATTTTGAACATGGATAAACAAAAAATAGCAACAATCAGGATAAGAACAAGGAGGATCACACACAGTCCATAACATGGAAAACAGAGGTGAGACCACAGAGTCACACAACTACAAGTTTTATATCAAGGTTTGTAGTCAGTTAAAGGACAAGATAGTTGCGCAAAAACAAACTAGCCTAAGCTATATCAGTCAACAAAAGTGAAACAAATACTAGCGAAAAGTGAGAATCGCAGAACCAGATATGCAATGAAGTCCTTATATCCAGCTAGGAAATTAGTAGGAAGTAATTTGGGAGCAATTTCCGTCCTACTTCACATCAAATGGGGAATATTAAAGAAGAATTCAGCTGGAACAAAAGAAAAAGGGAAAGAGAAATACTTACAGATCTACAAATTTGGAGCACTAGGTTTAGACTCTCTTACGAGATTCCCCACTGGAAGGTACACCTACAAAGAAGATGACATTTTCAGATTCAAGGAAGAAAGAAGATGAAAAAGAAATGACAGAAATGTACAATTGTTTATTTGTTTTTTTTTTTTTTATGTTTGTTTTCTCTGTTTCATGGTCTCATTTTGAGTCCATCTGACGTTCTTTTTCAATAAAATGGGACCAATGGTCCAAGTTTATTTTTTTTTTAAAAAAACATACCCATGCAGTAATTTTAACTTGAATCTCATAATTTCCCAAGTTCTCTTGCTCTTGTTGAATTCTCTTTGCACTATTTACTACACCAGAGCTGCAATATATTATTTTGATCAATTTTAGTGTCATTATATCTCCAATACTCTCAGGAATCTCCTCCAATTTGTCAAGCCCACACAATAATAGTTGCTCAAGCATCGGAAAATTATCACTACCAGCTGCTACTTCCCACCTTTGCAGATCACAAGGCCCATACAGTTGTAGATATTTTAATTTATGAAAAACAACATCTTCATCTACTATCCAATCTGTTCCAGCAAATGCACGATCCCCTTTGAGCACCTCAAGATTTGGTAAATTAGCCAGCAAATTCACAACTTTCCATGGTATACGAGTACGTCTTAATGTCAACTTCTTGAGATTAGGATGAAAAATATCTCCTGGGATAATCATCGGATCAATGTTGTATACTGTTTCTATGTGTAGTGTCTCCATATCCTGTAAAAGACTGAGAGAATCAAGAATAGCAAGCCAATCATGAGGCTCAAATCCAATCTCAAATACATCTAAAATCTTTAGCTTTTTTAGATTCGGAGTTCTTCTTATGATTTCCTCAATGAAAGGAGAGTTATATAGACAAAGTGTTTGCAAGTTATTCAGAATCGAAGTTTGTTCTGCTTCAAGAGGATTAGATATATATAGTGGCCATCTAATATCCAAATGTCTTATCTCTGACATTCTCCAGATATCTACTTGCTGCTGATATCTGACAGAGTAATCTCTTTCAAGAACTATGGTCTGTAGATTTCTCAATTTGGCTAGTGAAGCAGCTTCCTTAATTCTTACAGCAACATATCTCAAATGTACAAGCTCATGTATTACACAAGAGAAATCGTAATTACTTGATAATGCATCCAATACCCTAAGCAACTTCAACTGTAAACACATCCCTTTTGGAGAAGCTACATCCATTGAAATAAAGGTACGTATTATACCATTGCTATGTCGCAGACGATAATCATGCTTCTCTTCAACTTTGGACACAAGGATCACTCGACGTTGACCATCTATGGCTTTGAGAGCATCCCCGTTCATGACATGCAAAACATTTTCAGTATGAGCTTCACTTAGGCACAGTTGGCGCAGAAGATCGTGAATTTTGCAAGTTTTCATCCTTCCGTTAGCCCTTTGTTCACCAGTCAAAATTAGACTTCTATCAATTAACTCTTGTAGATATTCCTCTGCCACCACTTCTAACCTTATATTACTTCTTGCTCTTACAAATTGCTCAGCAATCCATAGCCTAATCAACTTGGAAACATTAATCTCTTTGTCTTCTGGAAAACCTCCAACATAGAGAAAACAAGCCCTCAAATATTGGGGCAAGTAATTGTAGCTCAAAGAAAGAATTGACTGGCACCGTTCGGATACTGTACCAAAGAATAAGTTCAGATTTTTCTCAACTTTCTTCCAATTGTCATGCGTTAAGTCCATTTTTATAAGAAGTCCAGCAACGACAACAATCGAGAGAGGTAATCCTTGACATTGTCGTACAATATGCTTCCCTATTTTTACAAGTAAAGGAGGACACGGATCGTTTTTGAATAATTTTTCGGTGAATAGATTCCAACTATCATTTCGACTTAGAAAAGACTTACTATGAGGCGGAAAATCAGGACAACTGACATAATCAGCAACATACTTGAGCCGAGTGGTTAATAGAATTCGGCTTCTATTGTCATCATTTGGAAATGTTCTTTGCATTTGGTCCCAAGCCTTAGTACTCCAAATATCATCTATGACAATTAGGAATCTCCTACCCTTCAGGCCTCTATACACAAACTCCATTAGTTGATCATCGCTTGTTTCTTGCTTGCTTCCAGTAATCGAAGAGACAAGTTCAAGAAGCATTTGTCTCTCATTGTATTCTTCAGAGATAGTGACCCATGCTAATTTATCAAATCGAGAACGAATGTATGAATCATCATAAACTTTTCTGGCAAGAGTTGTCTTATCTATACCGCCCATACCAAAAATTGGTAT